>NC_080380.1:75248742-75548334 GCF_014773155.1 Arachis stenosperma | reverse complement strand
CAAAAATGCCCAGTGAAGAGGCAGACTGGCGTTTAAACGCCAGCCAGGGCACCTGGTTGGGCGTTTAACGCCCAAAGAGGTAGCATTTTGGGCGTTAAACGCAGAATGTATACCATTCTGGGCGTTAACGCCAGGATGGTGCTAGGGGGAAGATTTTGTTTTCAAATCAATTTTTTTCAAGTTTTTCAAAATCAAATCTTTTTCAAATCAAATCTTTTCACTCAAATGTTTTCAAAATTAATTTCTTTCCTTTCAAAGATACTTATGACAATTAATGATTTGATTGAACATTTTTTTTGCCTTTTCTGTTAAGGAAGGTTTTATGTTTGAATCATATCTTTTTCTTGTTAGGCAAGTCACTAATTTTCCAAATCAAATCTTTTAAAATAATTTTCAAAACATATCTTTTAAAAGGTTTTCAAATCATATCTTCTCAATCACATCTTTTTAAGACAATAACCTTTCAATCATATTTTTTTTTTATCATATCTTTTTCAAATTAGTTTTCAATCAAATCTTTTTAGTTTCTAATTCAAAAATCTTTTTCAAAAATCACTTGATTTCTCTTCCACTTTCAATTTTCGAAAATTATCAATCAAATTTTCAAAATGTTTTCAAAATCTTTTAATTGAATTTTCGAAAATCCTCTTCCCTCCTTCTCACATCCTTCTATTTATGGAGTACCACTCCTTCTAAATGCACAATTCGAACCTTATCTAATTAAAGTTCGAATTCTTCTTCTCTTCTTCTTTCTATTTCTCTTTTCCTCTGACATTTCAAGGAATCTCTATACTGTGACATAGAGGATTCCACATTTTTTTTTTCTCTTCTCTTTCATATGAGCAGGAGCAGAGACAAAGGCATTCTTGTTGAAGCTGATCCTGACCCGAAAGGACCTTGAAGAGAAAGCTAAGAGAAGCCAAAGCACAACTCTCTTTAGAGGACCTGACCGAATTCTTCAAAGAAGAAGAACCCATGGCAGCCGAAACAACAACAATGCAACAATGCAAGGAAGGTGCTGGGTGACTTTACTGCACCTACTCCCGATTTCTATGGGAGAGCATCTCTATCCCTGCCATTGGAGCAAAAACTTTGAGCTTAAGCCTCAATTAGTTTTCTCTAATGCACAGAATTGCAAGTTCCATGGACTTCCAATGGAAGATCCTCATCAGTTTTAGCTGAATTCTTGCAAATCTGTGACACAGTCAAGACTAATGGGGTTAACCCTGAGGTCTATAGACTGATGCTATTCCCTTTTGCTGTAAGAGACAGAGCTAGAATATGGTTGGATTCTCAACCTAAAGAAAGCCTGGACTCTTGGGAAAAGCTAGTCAATGCCTTCTTGGCAAAGTTCTTTCCACCACAAAGATGGAGTAACTTATAGTGGAAGTCCAAACCTTCAGACAGAAGGATGGAGAATCCCTCTATGAAGCTTGGGAAAGATACAAACAATTAATCAGAAGATGTCCTTCGACATGCTTTCTGAATGGAGCATCATAGGTATTTTCTATGATGGTCTCTCTGAACTATCTAAGATGTCCTTGGATAGCTCTGTGGAGGATCTCTTCATCTGAAGAAGACGCCTGCAGAAGCTCAAGAATTGATTGAAATGGTTGCAAATAACCAATTCATGTACACTTCTGAAAGAAATCCTGTGAATAATGGGACTAGTCAGAAGAAAGGAGTTCTTGAGATTGACACTCTGAATGCCATATTGGCTCAGAATAAAATATTGACTCAACAAGTCAATTTGATTCTCAAAGTCTGTCTGGAATGCAAATGCACCAAACAGTACTAAGGATGCTTCATCTGAGGAAGAAGCTTATGATCCTGAGAACCCTTCCATGGAAGAGGTGAATTACCCAGGAGAACCCTATGGAAATACCTACAATTCTTCATGGAGAAATCACCCAAATCTCTCATGGAAGAATCAAGAGAGACCTCAACAAGGTTTCAATAACATAATGGTGGAAGAAACAGGTTTAGCAATGGCAGCCTTTTCCATCATCTTTCAGCAACAGAGAGTTCTAAGCAGAATACTTCTGACTTAGCAACAATGGTCTCTGATCTAATAAAGACTACTCAAAGTTTCATGAATGAAACAAGGTCCTCCATCAGAAATTTGGAAGGACAAGTGGGTCAGCTGAGCAACAAAGTTACTGAACTCCCTCCTAGTACTCTCCCAAGTAATACAGAAGAAAATCCAAAAGGAGAGTGCAAAGCCATCAACATGGCCGAATATGGAGAGGAAAGAGAGGAAGAAGACGCCACTGATGGGCGTGCACCAACCTCCTCTGAGTTCCCCAATGAGGAACCATAGGAATCTGAGGCTCAAAATGAGACCATAGAGATTCCATTGGACTTACTTCTGCCATTCATGAGCTCTGATGAGTATTCTTCCTCTGAAGAGGATGAGTATGTTACTGAAGAGCAAGTTGCTAAATACCTTGGAGCAATCATGAAACTAAATGACAAGTTATTTGGAAATGAGACTTGGGAGGATGAACCTCCCTTGCTCACCAAAGACTGGATGACTTGTCTAGGCAGAAACTGCTCAAAAGAGGCAGGATCCTGGGAAGTTTTCTATACCTTGTACCATAGGCACCATGACCTTCAAGAAGGCCTTGTGTGACTTAGGGTCAAGTGTGAACCTCATGCCCTCTCTGTAATGGAGAAATTAGGGATCTTAGAGGTGCAAGCTGCAAGAATCTCATTAGAGATGGCAGACAACTCAAGAAAACAAGCCCATGGACTTGTAGAGGATGTTTCTGGTTAAAGTTGAAGACCAGTACATTCCCTACTGATTTCATAGTCCTAGAGACTGGGAAGTGCATGGATGAATCCATCACCCTGGCAGACCTTCCTACCACAGCAAAGGCTGTGATTGATGTTGACAGAGGAGAGTTAATCATTCAAGTGAATGGAAAAATCCTTGGTGTTTAAGGCCCAAGGATATCCTCTGTCATCATGGAGAGGAAGCATGAAGAGCTTCTCTCAAAACAGAGCCAAGCAGAGCCCCCACAGTCAAACTCTAAGTTTGGTGTTGGGAGGCCACAACCAAACTCTAAGTTTGGTGTTGAACCCCACATTCAAACTCTAAGTTTGGTGTTGGGAGGTTCCAAATTGCTCTGATCATTTCTGAGGCTCCATGAGAGCCCTCTGTCAAGCTAATGACATTAAAGAAGCGCTTGTTGGGAGGCAACCCATGTTTTATAATTAATTATTTTCTTTGTTATTTTATCTTTTTTGTAGGTTGATGATCATAAGAAGTTACAAAACAATGAAAAAAGCAAAACAGAATGAAAAACAGGAAGAAAAACAGCACACCCTGGAGGAGAAGAAACTGGCGTTCAAACGCAGTATGCTAGCTGTGGGCGTTTACGCCCAGTCTGGCACCCATTCTGGGCGTTTAACGCCAGAAAGGGGCACCAGACTGGCGTTAAACGCCAGTAAAGGGCAAGACCTGGCGTTAAACGCCAGGAATGGGCACCAGCCCGGCGTTTAACGCCAGAAATGGCTCAAAAACGTGATTTGAGCAACATTTGGTGCAGGGATGACTTTTCCTTGACACTACAGGATCTGTGGACCCCACAGGACCCTACCATCACTCTCTCTCTTCTTCCCCCATTCACCAATCACCTCAACACCTCTTCCCCAAAAACCCCTCACATATCAAATCCCATCTTTCTCTTCACCACACACATCCATCCCTCCCAAACCCACCCATAATGGCCGAACCTTTACCCCCCTCTCTCCTATAAATACCCTTCTTCAACTCTTCATTTTCACACAACCTAAACACCCTTTCTTCCCCCTTCTTGGCCGAATACACCACCATCTCCCTCTTCTTCATTTCTTCTTCTTCTACTCTCTTCTTTCTTCTTTTGCTCGAGGACGAGCAAACATTTTAAGTTTGGTGTGGTAAAAGTGTTGCTTTTTGTTTTTCCATAACCATTTATGGCATCCAAGGCCGGAGAAACCTCTAAAAAGAGGAAAGGGAAGGCAAAAGCTTCCACCTCCGAGTCATGGGAGATGGATAGATTCCTCTCAAGGGTGCATCAAGACCACTTCTATGAAGTTGTGGCCTTGAAGAAGGTGATCTCCGAGGTCCCCTTTTCACTCAAAAAGGGGATATCCGAAGATCCGCCATGAGATCCGAAGAAGAGGTTGGGAAGTTCTTACCAACCCCATTCAACAAATCGGAATCTGATGGTTCAAGAGTTCTATGCCAATGCATTGGATCACAAAGAACCATGACCAAAGTGTGAACCCGAATCCAAAGAACTATCTAACTATGGTTCGGGGGAAATACTTGGATTTTAGTCCGGAGAGTGTGAGGGTGGCGTTCAACTTGCCTATGATGCAAGGAGATGAGCATCCTTACACTAGAAGGGTCAACTTTGATCAAGGTTGGACCAAGTCCTCACAGTCATATGTGAAGAGGCGCACAATGGAAGCAAGATTCAAGAGGAAAGCCGGTCCAATTGAGAAGGCATGACCTCAAGCCCGTGGCTAGAGGATGGTTAGAGTTCATACAACGCTCAATCATCCCCACTAGCAACCGGTCCGAAGTTACCATAGACCGGGCCATCATGATCCATAGTATCATGATTGGAGAAGAAATAGAGGTTCATGAGGTTATAGCCCAAGAACTCTATAAGGTGGCGGACAAGACCTCCACCTTGGCAAGGTTAGCCTTTCCTCATCTCATTTGTCACCTCTGTTATTCAGTTGGAGTTGACATAGAGGGAGACATTCCCATTGATGAGGACAAGCCCATCACCAAGAAAAGGATGGAGTACACAAGAGATCTCACTCATCATGAGATCCCTGAGATTCCTCAAGGGATGAATTTTCCTCCACAAAACTATTGGGAGCAACTAAACACCTCCCTAGGAGAACTAAGTTCCAACATAGGACCAACTAAGGGTGGAGCATCAAGAACACTCCATCATCCTTCATGAAATTAGAGAGATCAAAGAATCATGAGGGAGGAGCAACAAGACAAGGAAGAGACATTGAGGAGCTCAAGCACTCCATAGGTCTTCAAGAGCAAGAAAGAGCCGCCATCACTAAGGTGGACCCGTTCCTTGATTTCCTTGTTATTGTTCTTCTGTTTTTCGAATTTTAATGCTTATGTTTATCCATGTTTGTGTCTTATGATCATTAGTGTCTTAGTGTCTATGCCTTAAAGTTATAAATGTCCTATGAATCCATCACCTTTCTTCAATAAAAACGTGCCTAATTGATAAAAGAAAGAATTGCATGAATTTTGAATTTTATAATAGTTTAATTATTTTGATGTGGTGGCAATATTTTTGTTCTCTGAATGTATGCTTAAACAGTGCATATGTCTTTTGAATTTGTGGTTCATGAATGTTGGCTCTTGAAAGAATGATGAAAAAGGAGACATGTTACTGAGGATCTGAAAAATCAATAAAATGATTCTTGAAGCAAAAAAAAAAAAAAAAAAAAAAAAAAAAACCGAAAAAAAAAAAACGAAAAAAAGAGAAAGGAATAAGAGTTGTGATCCAAGGCAATAAGAGTGTGCTTAAGAACCCTGGATACCTCTAATTGGGGACTTTAGCAAAGCTGAGTCACAATCTGAAAAGGTTCACCCAATTATGTGTCTGTGGCATGTATGTATCCGGTGGTAATACTGGAAGACAGAGTGCTTTGGGCCACAGCCAAGACTCAATAAATAGCTATGTTCAAGAATCATCATACTTTACTAAGAGAATCATTAACACTATCTGGGTTCTAAGTTCCTAAGAAGCCAACCATTCTGGATTTCAAAGGATAGAGTGAGATGCCAAAACTGTTCGGAGGCAAAAAGTTAAAAGCCCCGCTCATCTGATTAATACTGATCTTCACAGATGTTTTTGGAATTCATTGCATATTCTCTTCTTTTTATCTTATTTGATTTTCAGTTGCTTGAGGACAAGCAACAATTTAAGTTTGGTGTTGTGATGAGCGGATAATTTGTATACTTTTTTGGCATTGTTTTTAGTATGTTTTTGATATATATAGTTAGTTTTAGTATATTTTATTAGTTTTTAATTAAAATTCACTTTTCTGGACTTTACTATGAGTTTGTGTGTTTTTCTGTGATTTCAGGTATTTTCTGGCTGAAATTGAGGGACCTGAGCAAAAATCTGATTTTGAGACTCAAAAGGACTGCAGATGCTGTTGAATTCTGACCTCCCTGCACTCGAAGCGGATTTTCTGGAGCTACAGAAGCCCAATTGGCGCGCTCTTAACGGCGTTGGAAAGTGGACATCCTGGGCTTTCCAGCAATATATAATAGTCCATACTTTGCCCAAGATTTGATGGCCCAAACCGGCGTTCAAAGTCACCTCAAGGAATCCCAGCGTTAAACGCTGGAACTGGCACCCAAATGGGAGTTAAACGCCCAAACTAGCACCAAAGCTGGCGTTTAACTCCAAGAAGAGTCTCTACACGAAATTGCTTCATTGCTCAGCCCAAGCACACACCAAGTGGGCCCGGAAGAGGATTTTTATGTCATTTACTCATTTCTGTACACCCTAGGCTACTAGTTTCTTATAAGTAGGACCTTTTACTATTGTATGAAAATCTTTTGATCACTTTTAGATCTCTAGATCATCTTTGGACATTTCAGTTCTTAGATCATTGGGAGGCTGGCCATTCGGCCATGCCTAGACCTTATGCTTATGTATTTTCAACGGTGGAGTTTCTACACACCATAGATTAAGGTGTGGAGCTCTGCTGTACCTCGAGTATTAATGCAATTACTATTGTTCTTTCATTCAAATTCCGCTTGTTCTTTATCCAAGATATCACTTGTTCTTCAACATGATGAAGGTGATGATTGACGCCCATCACCATTCTCACTCATGAACAAAGTGACTGACAACCACTCTTGTTCTACAAGCATTTGAGGCTTGGTGAATATCTCTTGGATTCCTGATTGCACGATGCATGGTTGATCGCCTGACAACCGAGTGCTCGCCTGACAAACGAGCCAACCATTCCGTGAGATCAGAGTCTTCGTGGTATAGGCAAGAACTGATGGCAGCATTCAAGAGAATCCGGAAGGTCTAACCTTGTCTGTGGTATTCTGAGTAGGATCAACGATTGAATGACTGTGACGTGCTTCAAACCTGTAACCTACTGGGCGTTAGTGACAGACGCAAAAGAGTTATTCTATTCCGGT
Organism: Arachis stenosperma; assembly: GCF_014773155.1. Lineage (NCBI taxonomy): Eukaryota > Viridiplantae > Streptophyta > Magnoliopsida > Fabales > Fabaceae > Arachis > Arachis stenosperma. Next base: position 75,541,139 of record NC_080380.1, on the reverse strand, counting down.
AGGGGAGGGAACCACACCGGTGATTGGCAGCACTGTGACAGAGTGTGTGCATTAGCTTTCACTGCGAGGATGGGAGGTAGCTGCTGACAACAGTGAGACCCTATACGAGCTTGCCATGGAAAGGAGTAAGAAGGGTTGGATGAAGACAGTAGGAAAGCAGAGAGACGGAAGGGAAGGCATCTTCATGCGCTTATCTGAAGTTCCTACCAATGAATTACATAAGTATCACTATCTTTACCTTTATGTTATTTTCGTTCATCACCATATATCTGAGTTTGCCTGACTAAGATTTACAAGATGACCATAGCTTGCTTCAATACTAACAATCTCCGTGGGATCGACCCTTACTCACGTAAGGTTTATTACTTGGACGACCCAGTGCACTTGCTGGTTAGTTGTGCGAAGTTGTGTAATGCCATGGTATTGAGCTACCACGTTTTTGGAGCCATTACCAGGGATTATGAGAGTTGTGAAAAAGTATAGTTCACAATTTCGCGCACCATTCGGCTTCATCCAAGAAAGATCGAAGTCCTCAGACTAAGACCCGACCTCAAGAAAAAGAGTCGAGCTGTCTGACCCGGGATGTTCTACAAACAAAGAGATCGACCTCTTCAGGTCAGGATAATCCAACCTCTTCTCAAAGAGCTCGGTCAAGTCACCATTAAAGCCCAAAGAAGGGCCCAAATGGAGGATCGCACATCAAAGCCCAAGGCAGTCCAAGCCTGCAGGGAGAAGGGCGGTTCCCTTGAAGATAAGGTGACCTCACTCAAAAGATAAAGATAAGATAGGATAACTAACTTATCTTATCTAAGAAGGTCACTTTACACCATTATAAATACACTAGAGCACCCAGGTATAACTCATACTCTGATTCTACTAAATACCTGCTTAATACCCTTGCTAACTTAAGCATCGGAGTCCCTTACAGGTACCCCCTACCCTCTGGGGACAAAGGATCAATACTACCGCCAAGCCCAACGAGTCGGACACAGCGGCTCCGACTACCCTCATCAGATCGGACTCCACAGCTCTGGCCAGTATAGAAGATCTCGTCCGAGATCGACCTATAGTTTTAGGTAACCCTCGGAACAGAAAGATTTGAGAGCAAAAGAGAAAAGTGCCAGCAAGGAGTCGAAAGAAGAAAAATGAAAGAAGAAACTGAAGTAAATTTTTGAAAAATTCATAATGAGAAGAGGGAAGCAAAGGAAATGGCAAAATGGAAGTTAATAAGATTTTAAACTTCGCACGTTTCCAAGGAAACACAAAACGTGCGTTGCAATTAAAAAGGAAGGAGAAAAGCATTCTGCATTCAAGCCACTAAAATAGGAGTTCTACAACGAGACCAACAAAGAATTCTCGAGCTCGGCTTCTCCAAAAAAGAGATCGAAGTTTCAAAAACTCGACCTCGAGAGAAAGACCGTGCTCAAGCAGGGGCACTGTTCATGTCCTGGGTCGAGCTATCCGACCTAGGCTGATTGAAGACAAGGAGACCGACTTTATCTGGTCTGGTCACCTGACCTCTTCCTCTAAAAGAGATCAGCCCTCCGGTGACGAAGGATCAGCTGCATGGTGCACGAAATTGTGATCACTGCTTTTCACAACTCAAATAATCCCCGGTAATGAATCCAAAAACTTGGTGCTCAATACCATGGTATAAACACAACTTCGCACAACTAACCAGCAAGTGCACTGGGTCGTCCAAGTAATAAACCTTACGCGAGTAAGGGTCGATCCCACGGAGATTGTTGGTATGAAGCAAGCTATGGCCACCTTGTAAATCTTAGTCAGGCAGATTCAAATGGTTATGGATGATATATGAATAAAACATAAAGATAAAGATAGAGATACTTATGTAATTCATTGGTGAGAATTTCAGATAAGCGAATGGAGATGCTTTGTCCCTTCCGTCTCTCTGCTTTCCTACTGTCTTCATCCAATCCTTCTTACTCCTTTCCATGGCAAGCTGTATGTTGGGCATCACCGTTGTCAGTGGCTACAATCCCGTCCTCTCAGTGAAAATGTTCAACGCACCCTGTCACGGCACGACTAATCATCTGTTGGTTCTCAATCAGGTTGGAGTAGAATCCATTGATTCTTTTGCGTCTGTCACTAACGCCCAGCCTTCAGGAGTTTGAAGCTCGTCACAGTCATTCAATCATTGAATCCTACTCAGAATACCACAAACAAGGTTTAGACCTTTCGGATTCTCTTGAATGCCGCCATCAATTCTAGCTCATACCACGAAGATTCCGATTAAAGAATCCAAGAGATAAACATTCAAGCCTTGTTTGCTTGTAGAACGGGAGTGGTTGTCAGGCACGCGTTCATAAGTGAGAATGATGATGAGCGTCACATAATCATCACATTCATCAAGTTCTTGAGTGCGAATGAATATCTTGGAATAAGAACAAGATGAATTGAATAGAAGAACAATAGTAATTGCATTAATACTCGAGGTACAGCAGAGCTCCACACCTTAATCTATGGTGTGTAGAAACTCCACCGTTGAAAATACATAAGAACAAGGTTCAGGCATGGCCGAATGGCCAGCCTCCCAATGATCTAAGGACTAGACGTCCAAAGATGATCCTAAGATCGGAAATGATCCGAAGATACAAAATGATCAAAAGAGATCTAATACAAAAGCAAAAGGTCCTATTTATAGAGAACTAGTAGCTTAAGGTTTACAAAAATGAGTAAATGACGTAAAAATCCACTTCCGGGCCCACTTGGTGTGTGCTTGGGCTGAGCATTGAAGCATTTTCGTGTAGAGACTCTTCTTGGAGTTAAACACCAGCTCTTATGCCAGTTTGGGCGTTTAACTCCCATTCTTGTGCCAGTTCCGGCGTTTAACGCCGGGCAGTTTTGAGCTGATTTGGAACGCCGGTTTGGGTCATCAAATCTCGGGCAAAGTATGGACTATTATACATTGCTGGAAAGCCCAGGATGTCTACTTTCCAACGCCGTTGAGAGCGCGCCAATTGGGCTTCTGTAGCTTGAGAAAATGCACTTTGAATGCAGGGAGGTCAGAATCCAACAGCATCTGCAGTCCTTTTCAGTCTCTCAATCAGATTTTTGCTCAGGTCCCTCAATTTCAGCCAGAAAATACCTGAAATCACAGAAAAACACACAAACTCATAGTAAAGTCTAGAAAAGTGAATTTTAACTAAAAACTAATAAAAATATACTAAAAACTAACTAAAACATACTAAAAACATACTAAAAACAATGCCAAAAAGCGTATAAATTATCCGCTCATCACAACACCAAACTTAAATTGTTGCTTGTCCCCAAGCAACTGAAAATCAAATAAGATAAAGAGAAGAGAATATGCAATGAATTCCAAAAACATCTATGAAGATTAGTATTAATTAGATGAGCGGGGCTTTTAGCTTTTTGCCTCTGAACAATTTTGGCATCTCACTCTATCCTTTGAAATTCAGAATGATTGGCTTCTATAGGAACTCAGAATCCAGATAGTGTTATTGATTCTCCTAGTTAAGTATGATGATTCTTGAACACAGCTCCTTTATGAGTCTTGGCCGTGGCCCAAAGCACTCTGTCTTCCAGTATTACCACCAGATACATACATGCCACAGACACATAATTGGGTGAACCTTTTCAGATTGTGACTCAGCTTTGCTAGAGTCCCCAATTAGAGGTGTCCAGGGTTCTTAAGCACACTCTTTTTGCCTTGGATCACAACTTTATTTTTTCTTTTTCTTTTTCTTCTCTTCTTTTTTTTCGTTTTTCTCCCCTTTTTTTTCGCTTCTTCTCTTTTTTTTTTGTATTCACTGCTTTTTCTTGCTTCAAGAATCATTTTTATGATTTTTCAAATTCTCAGTAACATGTCTCCTTTTTCATCATTCTTTCAAGAGCCAACATTCATGAACCACAAATTCAAAAGACATATGCACTGTTTAAGCATACATTCAGAAAACAAAAGTATTGCCACCACATCAAAATAATTAATCTGTTATAAAATTTAAAATTCATGCAATTCTTCTCTTTTTCAATTAAGAACATTTTTCATTTAAGAGAGGTGATGGATTCATAGGACATTCATAACTTTAAGGCATAGACACTAAGACACTAATGATCACAAGACACAAACATAGATAAACATAAGCATGATTTTTTGAAAAACAGAAAAATAAAGAACAAGGAAATTAAAGAACGGGTCCACCTTAGTGATGGCAGCTTGTTCTTCCTCTTGAAGATCTTATGGAGTGCTTGAGCTCCTCAATGTCTCTTCCTTGCCTTTGTTGCTCCTCTCTCATGATTCTTTGATCTTCTCTAATTTCATGGAGGAGAATGGACTGTTCTTGGTGCTCCACCCATAGTTGTCCCATGTTGGAACTCAATTCTCTTAGGGAGGCGTTGATTTGCTCCCAATAGTTTTGTGGAGGAAAGTGCATCCCTTGAGGTATCTCAGGGATTTCATGATGAGTGGGATCTCTTGTTTGCTCCATTCTTTTCTTAGTGATGGGCTTGTCCTCATCAATGGGGATGTCTCCCTCTATGTCAACTCCACTGAATAACAGAGGTGACAAATGAGATGAAGAAAGGCTAACCTTGCCAAGGTAGAGGACTTGTCCGCCACCTTATAAAGTTCTTGGGCTATAACCTCATGAACTTCTACTTCTTCTCCAATCATGATGCTATGAATCATGATGGCCAGGTCTAGAGTAACTTCAGACTGGTTGCTAGTGGGAATGATTGAGCGTTGGATAAACTCCAACCATCCCCTAGCCACGGGATTAAGGTCATGCCTTCTCAATTGAACCGGATTCCCTCTTGAATCTCTCTTCCTTTGGGCGCCCTCTTCACAAATGACTGTGAGGACTTGGTCCAATCTTTGATCAAAGTTGACCCTTCTAGTGTAAGGGTGTTCATCTCCTTACATCATGGGCAAGTTAAATGCCAACCATACATTTTTCGAACTAAAATCTAAGTATTTCCCCCGAACCATTGTAAGCCAATTCTTTGGGTCCGGGTTCACACTTTGATCATGGTTCTTGGTGATCCATGCATTGGCATAGAACTCTTGAACCATTAAGATTCTGACTTGTTGATGGGGTTGGTAAGAACTTCCCAACCTCTTCTTCGAATCTCATGTCGGATCTCCGGATATTCACTCTTTTTGAGTTTGAAAGGGACCTCGGGGATCACCTTCTTCAAGGCCACAACTTCATAGAAGTGGTCTTGATGCACCCTTGAGATGAATCTCTCCATCTCCCATGACTCAGAGGTGAAAGCTTTTGCCTTCCCTTTCCACTTTCTAGAGGTTTCTCCGGCCTTGGATGCCATAAATGGTTATGGAAAAACAAAAAGCAATGCTTTTACCACACCAAACTTAAAAGGTTTGCTCGTCCTCGAGCAAAAGAAGAAAGAAGAGAGTAGAAGAAAAAGAAATAGAGGAGATGGAGGTGGCTTTGTGGTTCGGCCAAAGGGGGGAGAAGTAGTGTTTAGGGTGTGTGAAAAAGAGGGAGTAAAGATGGGTTTATATAGGGGTGGAGAGAGGGGTAGGGTTCGGCTATGGGAGGGAAAATGGTTTAAATTTGAATGGTGAGGTAGGTGGGGTTTTATGAAGGATGGATGTGAGTGGTGAAGAGAAAGATGGGATTTGATAGGTGAGGGGTTTTTGGGGAAGAGTGGTTGAGGTGATTGGTGAATGGGTGAAGAAGAAGAGAGAGGGTGGTGGGGTAGGTGGGGATCCTGTGGGGTCCACAGATCATGAGGTGTCAAGGAAAAGTCATCCCTGCACCAAGTGGCGAGCAAAATTGCTCTTTATGCCAATTCTGGCGTTAAACGCCGGGCTGGTGCCCATTTCTGGCATTTAACGCCAGTCTGGTGCCCCTTTCTGGCGTTAAACGCCCAGAATGGTGCCAGACTAGGCGTTAAACGCCCATTTGCTGCCCTTACTGGCGTTTAAACGCCAGCAAGGTCTTCCTCCAGGGTGTGCTGTTTTTCTTTCTTTTTTTATTCTGTTTTTGCTTTTTCAATTGATTTTGTGACTTCTCATGATCATCAACCAACAGAAAACATAAAATAACAAAGGAAAATAGATAAAATTAACATTGGGTTGCCTCCCAACAAGTGCTTCTTTAATTACCAAAAGTATGAAAACTCGAAAAATGATCCAAAGTTTTCTAACTAACTTAAATCTATCCTATTTATACACTTTCTAAATTGAGCTTCTGTTGTGTTTCTTGGGCTTTGAGGCCTTTCCCTGATTTCCTTTTGCTTTGGGTTTATGATCCATAATCCTGATGAGGCTGCTGATCCAATTCTGTAACATTCATTGAGCCAACTTAGTGATAATCAAGTAATGACACATGACTCAACAAATTGAAATTCCAGACTCATCAATTCTTCAGGTCCAATCCCATAAACCATGATATTCAATTGGGTTTCATACCAGAGTACGTTTAAGTTAATGTTTGTGCTCAAATGCTAACTTAAAACTGCAATATCTTTGGCCCAGAAACCTTTTCAAATAGTGGCGTTTAAGTTGCAGTTTAAGCTTAAACTGCAACTTAAACGCCAGACACTTCCAGTGATGCCTTTTGTGGAAGCACGTTTAAGTTCCAGTTTAAGCTTAAACTGGAACTTAAACGTTGGACACTCCTGGAGGTGGTATAACTCAAGCACGTTTAAGCTTCAGTTTAAGGTTAAACTGAAGCTTAAACGTGGAAATGGAAGAAAGCAACCCTGGAGGAGAATTTTGGTCGAACACGTTTAAGCTCCAGTTTAAGGTTAAACTGGAGCTTAAACGTGGAAATGGCTCCCTGGTGCATTTCTCATTTCTGGCGTTTAACTTCCAGTTTAAGGTTAAACTGGAGGTTAAACACCACTTTCAACTTTTCCTCAGCTTTCATGATTTTGGCGTTTAAGCTCCAGTTTAAGCTTAAACTGGAGCTTAAACGCCACTGATAGTTCCCAGCATTATATGGCTTGGCAGTTTAAGTTCCAGTTTAAGCTTAAACTGGAACTTAAACTCCACATGTGATATTCAAGCTTCCTTTATTGATTTTGTTGCTTCCTTGCCTAGCCTCTTCTTCCCTGAAATCATCCAAATAACTGCATCAAAGTCTTGCAAAATTTCATGAGAAATCTTCCATTCATAGCATTCAAGTAATATAACTAAAAACTCATGGAATTTGCATCAAAATCATACTGTTTGGATGGTTCATTGCTTTGTTATTCATTTAACCATTCTTGGTTACTTTAAGCTCAAGAAAATGCATAAAACAACTAAAACTAACAGAAAAATGCTAGTGAAACTAGCCTAAGATGCCTTGGCATCACAACACCAAACTTAATACTTGCTTGTCCTTAAGCAAGTCCTGAGTTATTTGAGAAGAAAGTATGAAACAGAAAGCAATTACATTGGCTATATTAGCAAGCATTTGAAGTTCATCAGAAGGGTTTTATGCAGAAAGTTGCAGCATCACTTTTCATTCTTATCAGGTAAGATTATCACTTTTTCATTGCATCCATCAAACACTGCTATGGCCTCTTGTTATTCTTATGTCCTTGGCACTTTTCCCTTCTTTGTTTTTCTTTTTCTTAGAGCTCCTTTGCTCCTTGTTTGCTCAGTGTCATGTGTTGCACAAGCCTTTGGCATTTTCTTTTTCTTATCAGTGCACTACACATATCCACTACAGGCATTTTAGTTCACATTTCTTCTTGAGACATTGGTGCCCAGCACCTCTTTGTGTGACTAAATGTTTTGTATTTAGGTTGCTCTTGATAATGGACTTTTGGTTGATAATCCCGGGTTAGTTAACCCAAGTTACCAAGTGTTGAAACACTCCTCAGAACCTATTCATCCAAGCATATCCTTAATACATAAACACCACAGGCATTTGTCTCAGAAGTTCAAACCATTAGTGCCTAGCTTATTTTCTCAATTTTTTTGCTTTTTGGTTGCCCTTTTTCAGTGGCTTTTTCTTCTTCTTTTTCTTTCTTTTTCATGGCCAAAGACATTTATTCATCAAGATCCATAGACAGTATTCAAACTTCTACACAAAAATGATAATTCTACACTCAATTTCCAGTGATCTGACTAAACAATCAAGCATGCATACCACCACTTAATTCTACTTGATTTGTCACTAATTGAGCCAAGTTACTTTTGTTCAAACTTTTATTTTATTTTTGGAAACAGAACAAGCATGGCAAGCATTTGTTTAAGAAGGTGAAGTTATATCCAAACATCTAGGCATTCACTTTATTCAAAGTAGTAAACCAACACTCATACTAAAAACTTCACATTCCAGAAAGATTCAACAATTACAGTTTAAACCAGAACAAGCATGCTTTTGTTTGCCTTTTAAAGAATGGTCAAGGAACAACACCACCTTGTGAAATTTCTTGTTTTCTCTTTGTTGCCAGGAAACAATTTGATTTCTCCTTCTTCTCCTAGTTGTTGCTTCATGTTCTTTCTAAGATCCTTGTTTCCTTTCCTGCAAAAAGTGATGAAGTTGCTTGCTTCTCAAGCACTTGAATGGTTAGCTCAACTATGTATGGGCAAGTGTCTGAGTCTTAAGTTGGTGTGTGAACACCAAACTTAGTCTCCTACTTACTCCTCTGCTCTTTAAATCCTTGAATTCTCCTTGGAATGAAGTTGCTGCTAAGGATTTTAAGCATTTCTGTGATTGCTTAGAATGGTTGTTCCTTTCATATAATTCAAAGGTTGTTGTGTTCAGTTGATCTGTATGGTGGAACACCAAACTTAGAGTCACACATTCCCCTTTGAATTATTGATCCACGAATTCATTGTTTGGTGTGAAACACCAAACTTAATTCTTTGCAATGCACAGAAACTACTTCACCTTTTTATTGAAACAAATAAAAGAAACAGCAAAGGAGTATTACCTCAGGTTGGGTTGCCTCCCAACAAGCGCTTCTTTAACGTTGATGACAAGTCATCATATACCCTTTTTCTATGCTTTTTCATACAAGAAATTGATGATTTGTGCTTAAATATTGAATGCTTTTTGTACTTAAATGATATATTTTCTTGATATTTTAATTTTATAAATCTTGTAGGAAATAAGAAGAAAAAGAAGCAAAGAAGCACAAAAAAGGAGAAAAAAAGAGCTTTGGGGTACACTTTGAAGTTGGGGTACACTTTGGAGCCTTAGGCCACGCTTTTAAAAGCGTGGCCCATGACAAAATCAAGGAAGGAAGCAGCCAGCACGATTCTGCCCTGCCCTTGCCAAGGGCAGGATCGTGATGCACATTAAGTCTTGGAAGCAAAATTTTGACTAAGTTAAAATCTGGGCGCTAACAGCATGACCATGCCTCCTTCAAAGGGCTATAACTTGAGCTACAGACGTCCGATTGATGTGCTTCCAGTTGCGTTGGAAAGCTGACATTCAGAGCTTTCCAACGATATATCACAATCCATATTTGGCGCAGAATTGAGGCAGGAACGAGAGGCATCTTTAAGGGCCAAAAATAAGCAAAAATAAACCAAGGAAAAGAAGTAGCGTGTTTGCCTCCTCCGTGATTCGAACTTGGGACATGAAGGAAAGGACCCTGCCCTGCCCTTGGCGCGGGCAGGGCAGCATTTGGAAAGCACACAAATTTGGCGCACCAAGCACCAACGCGCGCACCAAAATCCTTCCTTGGTAGCACCAGCGCGCACCACGATCCTCTCCTGGCAGCACCACAATTTTCTGCCCTGCCCTTGGCGCGGGCAGGGCAGCGTTTTGTGCTCCTGGCAGCACCATGGCCACACCAACTCGCATCAACACGCACCAAGGCCGCACCAACCTCATGCACCATGCACCAAATTTCTGCCCTGCCCTCCACAAGGGCAGGGCAGCCTCCTGGAAGCAATTTTCCTTCATGGGCTGAAATTGAATTAAAAACCCAATTTAATTCATTTCTTCACAAAATCAAAAGCCCATCCAAACCCCAAAATCCAAGAATAGAAAGTGTATAAATAGGAGCTAGTTTGATGTAATTGGGAGGCTAGAGACTTTATCTTTGAATTTTCCTTTATACTTGCATTTTAATTTTGAACTTGGGAATTTGCTAGAGAATTGGGAGGGAGAATTGATCTCTCTTCTTCCTCGTTCTTGCTTGGGTCTTCTTAATTTTCTTGTTTTGAATTTTGGGTGTGAAGAGTTGAGGAAATTCTGTCTCAACCTCCATTCAAAATTCCTTTAATCATTTTCTGCATAATTGAATCCAATTTCAGTTCTCTTTACTGCTTCTTCTTCTAATTCTTGTCAATTGCTTTGTGAGCTTGGATCTAGGAAGGCAAATAGAGATCTAGGCTCTGTTACCTAGTCTCTTGAGACCTGAGACCCAATTTTGCTTTTGGTTCTTCTGTGAACCTTGCTGCACTTTAATTTCCTATTCTGTTTGAATTTCTGTTTTATTTAAATTCATCTTCTACTTAATTGATTGCTGCAATTTTCTTCTTCTTCGTTTAGATTCTGCAATCTGTTTTCCTTTATTCCTTTTGCAATTGTTCTTGTTGGATCAAGGAAGGATTTGAGATCTAGACTTGTTATCTAGTCTCCTCCACTCCTGAGATCTTCAATCACTTTTAATTTGCTGCAACTTGAGCATTGCTTTTCTGTTCTAAATTCTTCAAGGCATTTACTCTTCTGTTTGAGATTTACTTCACTGCAATTCAATTGTCTCTTTTATGTTTAATGCAATTTACCTTTGCTGGTTTAATTTTTGCAATCCCACATCCCTGACCCATTTAAGATTCAAGCAATTTACATTTCTTGTCATTTAAGTTTCTGCAATTTACATTGCTTGTTCTCTAAGCTTTCTGCCTATTTACATTCTGTCATTTACAATTCGTGTCAATTTACTTTCTGTTGGCTACAATTTCACACAATCCACTTCAATGTTAGCTTGACTAAACTAATCACCCACTAAAATTGCTTGATCCATCAATCCCTGTGGGATCGACCTCACTCTAAGTGAGTTATTACTACTTGATGCGACCCGGTACACTTGCCGGTTGGATTTGTGTGTTGGAAATTTGTTTTTCCACAAAAACACCATCAAGTTTTTGGCGCCGTTGCCGGGGATTGATTAGATCAACAATGATTAAGTGGGTGAGAAGTCTAGATCAAGCATTTTCTTTATTTTTGTTTTCTGTTTTAGATTGAAACCAAGGTGTTTGAGTTATTGCCTCACTAAGAAATTCTTTCTCTGTGACATGAATTTCAAATTTCATTGATGTTTACAAAATACAAATGGAGTTCAACTCATCTTATGGTCAAACAAAATTTTATGGGATATCATCCACCATCACCAATATCTAATGATGGCTGGGAATATCACCAAGAAAATACACATTCTGAGCACTCCAATTCATGGAGATTTGCTTCAGAAAAACAAGATGAGCAAGAGAACCATATGGGATATTTTCTTCCACCACAAAATGATGCAAGTCATGATTCTAATGGTGGCTGGGAAGGGAATTCTAATGATCCATATGATATTCATCCAAAGACATTATCACTTGACCATACTTCAACAGAAAGCCCCTTTCAAAGCTCACCACCCACACAAACTTCCATAAACCACTCAAGGCTCTCAAAGCTTGAGTCCATGTTCAAAAAATATGAGGAGGAGACAATGAAAGTCTGGAAAGAACAAGAAAACTTCCTCAAAAACATGGAAGTGCAGCTAGCTCAAGTGGAGAGTGCAATGAAGAAGGAGGAAAAACAAGAGGAAGAGGCTATTGCATCAAGTGAAATTGCAAAGAAGGAAAAGGTGGTTGGAAATGAAACTGCACTTGAGATGAAAAGGGAACATGAACATTCACAACCCTCACAAACTTTCCTTGAATCTGTGATCGAAAAATATGAAGAGGAGATGAAGAAATCTTGGGAAGAACAACAAACCTCCTCCATAAAAGAACTATTAAGTCAAATGTTGGGTGCAAGGGAGGAAGTGGAGGAGCAAGAAAGTGAGGAAGTCATTCCAAACTCAAGTGAAGCAGAGAAGTACAAAGAGGAAAAGCTCATGGAGCCACCAATTCAAAAGGCTCTGGATAAATACAAAACTCCAATAATCACACAGCAACCAAAACTTGGATTCAAAGAAGTGAAGGCAACTAACAAGAGCACCAATTCTGTCCCTAAGTCAGCAAGCAAGCTCAACCAAGCCAATTTCAAAAGAAAGCTTGCTGAGAGGAAACCAAGAAAGGGGACAAAAGCTGAAACTTCTCCCCCCTTGAAGTCATTCCTCTTAACCAATTGGAAGAAGAGGAAGAAAGTGAAGAACAACATGTCAAGCTAATGACACTAAAAGAGCACTTGTTGGGAGGTAACCCAACCGTAGGTAACATTTCTTCTTTGCTTTGTTTTTGTTCTTTACTTTGTTTAAATTCAATAAATGGGCATATGGTTACATTCTAAGTTTGGTGTTGCCTTGCAACAAATTGTTTTCAATCTTCATGGATGATTGCATCAATTTTACATGGAAGTGTCACACTAAGAACCTAAGTTTGGTGTGCCACTTAATTTTTTATGCAAATCATCCAGCAACATCACTTGTTTACATAATCATAATGCCACTGCAGTGTTACTGTTTTTTTTAGTTAGACAATTTTAGTTTTCTTGATTGTTTTAGTCATTTCCTTGTTTTTAATGCTTTCTTTTATTAACTGTGTTTGTTAATACATCACCCAAACATCCTTACTCATGACAGATTCTTCACTTGGTGATTGTATTTAACAAATAACAGTTTCACTTGCTTAGTTTTAATTCAAATAAATTGACATAGGGTTGCATTCTAAGTTTGGTGTTGCTATGCAACAAAATTTGGTTCCAATGCTTACTAGATACTTGCATTAATTTCAAGTGAAAGTATCACACTAAGTTTGGTGTGCCACTTATTTTTTATGCAATGTATCATGCACACCCTCTTATGTTTGCAATCAAAATGTCTTTGTCTCTTGTGCCTTGATTGTTATCTTTAATTTTGCTTGCCTAAACACATATGCTACTGACATCCTTTTGTGTGAGACATTCATGATCCATTTTAGACCCCACCACCATTGTTCTAATTGTTGCTTAAGGAAGAGCAAGCATTCTGATTTGGTATGGGAAAGAGAAGAATGGGAGGAAAATGACAACAATAGAGAAGATGGACTACAAGGTTGTAAAGTTCCTTTTCCTCTCATTTGTTTCTAGCACTTTAAATTGCATGATTGTCACATTATCTTCTTTGTATGCATGTGTGGTATGAATAAGCATAGGCTAAATTTTGATTCGAAATATGTTGTTGTGACATTATGACTACCAACTTGAGTTTTGTGAATTCAAAAGCAAAAAGCATCATGATCATAAACAAACAAGGAATTAAAGAAGAATTTAGCATGTGCATACAAGTATTGGAAAGCTAGTATGATTGATTGTTGCTCAATTGCATTGGATTTTATTTAATTGAAGTTTTTCATCTAGTACATTTTGTGAAATCTTTTGAAATCATGAAAACCTTGAAGAAGCAAATATAATTAAAGCAAGAAAAGAAAAAGGGAAAGAATGAGAAAGCTAAAGGCTCTGAGTACCAATGGCAATTTATTTGCTAAGTGCTTGTGGTGTTTATGTATCAAGCCAAATGCTTGAAAACAAAACACTTAGAAGTTAAGGCTAGGCTCAAGTGCAAAAGCACTCCCTCAAAGCTCAAGGCTCTGAGCATCAATGATTAGAGAGTCAAGAAAAGAAAAGAAAAATGAGCTTAATGAAGTCCTCTAATTAAATGCTTGTGGTGCTTATGTATCAAGTGGTAATACTTGAAAACAAAGCATTTAGATGTCGTAGCTTTGTTATTAACTCATGGGGCAAAGCACCCAAAAGGAGAAGCTAAAAAAAAAAAAAAAATCAAAAGCTTGTTTCAAGGAAGAATTATAAGAAAATGATTTCATAAAATAAGCTAGATAGAAGCATCAATCATTTACATCTCTTTTGTAATTGTAGCATGCATAGAAAACTAGCTTACCATGAACATTGAGTTGCTATTCTTCTTACCTTGGATTGTCAATCTTTATTGCATGATTCTTTTCTTGCTTGGGGACAAGCAAGGTTTAAGTTTGGTGTTGTGATGACAAGTCATCATATACCCTTTTTCTATGCTTTTTCATACAAGAAATTGATGATTTGTGCTTAAATATTGAATGCTTTTTGTACTTAAATGATATATTTTCTTGATATTTTAATTTTATAAATCTTGTAGGAAATAAGAAGAAAAAGAAGCAAAGAAGCACAAAAAAGGAGAAAAAAGAGCTTTGGGGTACACTTTGAAGTTGGGGTACACTTTGGAGCCTTAGGCCACGCTTTTAAAAGCGTGGCCCATGACAAAATCAAGGAAGGAAGCAGCCAGCACGATTCTGCCCTGCCCTTGCCAAGGGCAGGATCGTGATGCACATTAAGTCTTGGAAGCAAAATTTTGACTAAGTTAAAATCTGGGCGCTAACAGCATGACCATGCCTCCTTCAAAGGGCTATAACTTGAGCTACAGACGTCCGATTGATGTGCTTCCAGTTGCGTTGGAAAGCTGACATTCAGAGCTTTCCAACGATATATCACAATCCATATTTGGCTCAGAATTGAGGCAGGAACGAGAGGCATCTTTAAGGGCCAAAAATAAGCAAAAATAAACCAAGGAAAAGAAGTAGCGTGTTTGCCTCCTCCGTGATTCGAACTTGGGACATGAAGGAAAGGACCCTGCCCTGCCCTTGGCGCGGGCAGGGCAGCATTTGGAAAGCACACAAATTTGGCGCACCAAGCACCAACGCGCGCACCAAAATCCTTCCTTGGTAGCACCAGCGCGCACCACGATCCTCTCCTGGCAGCACCACAATTTTCTGCCCTGCCCTTGGCGCGGGCAGGGCAGCGTTTTGTGCTCCTGGCAGCACCATGGCCACACCAACTCGCATCAACACGCACCAAGGCCGCACCAACCTCATGCACCATGCACCAAATTTCTGCCCTGCCCTCCACAAGGGCAGGGCAGCCTCCTGGAAGCAATTTTCCTTCATGGGCTGAAATTGAATTAAAAACCCAATTTAATTCATTTCTTCACAAAATCAAAAGCCCATCCAAACCCCAAAATCCAAGAATAGAAAATGTATAAATAGGAGCTAGTTTGATGTAATTGGGAGGCTAGAGACTTTATCTTTGAATTTTCCTTTATACTTGCATTTTAATTTTGAACTTGGGAATTTGCTAGAGAATTGGGAGGGAGAATTGATCTCTCTTCTTCCTCGTTCTTGCTTGGGTCTTCTTAATTTTCTTGTTTTGAATTTTGGGTGTGAAGAGTTGAGGAAATTCTGTCTCAACCTCCATTCAAAATTCCTTTAATCATTTTCTGCATAATTGAATCCAATTTCAGTTCTCTTTACTGCTTCTTCTTCTAATTCTTGTCAATTGCTTTGTGAGCTTGGATCTAGGAAGGCAAATAGAGATCTAGGCTCTGTTACCTAGTCTCTTGAGACCTGAGACCCAATTTTGCTTTTGGTTCTTCTGTGAACCTTGCTGCACTTTAATTTCCTATTCTGTTTGAATTTCTGTTTTATTTAAATTCATCTTCTACTTAATTGATTGCTGCAATTTTCTTCTTCGTTTAGATTCTGCAATCTGTTTTCCTTTATTCCTTTTGCAATTGTTCTTGTTGGATCAAGGAAGGATTTGAGATCTAGACTTGTTATCTAGTCTCCTCCACTCCTGAGATCTTCAATCACTTTTAATTTGCTGCAACTTGAGCATTGCTTTTCTGTTCTAAATTCTTCAAGGCATTTACTCTTCTGTTTGAGATTTACTTCACTGCAATTCAATTGTCTCTTTTATGTTTAATGCAATTTACCTTTGCTGGTTTAATTTTTGCAATCCCACATCCCTGACCCATTTAAGATTCAAGCAATTTACATTTCTTGTCATTTAAGTTTCTGCAATTTACATTGCTTGTTCTCTAAGCTTTCTGCCTATTTACATTCTGTCATTTACAATTCGTGTCAATTTACTTTCTGTTGGCTACAATTTCACACAATCCACTTCAATGTTAGCTTGACTAAACTAATCACCCACTAAAATTGCTTGATCCATCAATCCCTGTGGGATCGACCTCACTCTAAGTGAGTTATTACTACTTGATGCGACCCGGTACACTTGCCGGTTGGATTTGTGTGTTGGAAATTTGTTTTTCCACAAAAACACCATCAAACGTCATTAGCTTGACGGTTGTCCCTTGTTAGGGTGGATTGTAGTGCTTGATGTCCTCTC
Organism: Arachis stenosperma; assembly: GCF_014773155.1. Classification (NCBI taxonomy): domain Eukaryota; kingdom Viridiplantae; phylum Streptophyta; class Magnoliopsida; order Fabales; family Fabaceae; genus Arachis; species Arachis stenosperma. The sequence goes on along the minus strand of NC_080380.1, from coordinate 75,524,868 downwards.
CTCTCACTATGAAAACGTCCCCATTTGATTCCTTCATGATTTCCAAATGTTCTATAGAAGGAACTTTCCTGATTGTGAACACTTGAGGGAGCTGGGAAGGAATGGTTTTGAGGCCAGGTGGGATTGGCAGATAATGACTTGATATCACTTTATCTCCCGGAGAGAAACCTTCAGTGGGAATTTTCTTGTTTCTCCACCCTCTTGGCAATTTCTTTACAATTCTTCCCTCTCTCTTGAGGATTTCTTCATTGACCCTTATGCCAGGAGGATCCTTCTGATCTGTTTCTATTAATTCTTGTGGCTTTAACTCTTGCAATTCTTGTTTGCCTTCCAAGGACTGTTTCAGAGTTTCAGCTGCTGGATTGCTTTCCTCCAAACACAGATGGCTACTATCATCCTTAGGCTTTTCAAGTTTTGGTTCAGGCTCAGATGCAGGTTTGAAAACATGGAAAATGAGCTGTTCATCATGTATTCTCAAAATTAGCTCTCCTTGTTCTACATCTATGAGCGCTCTAGCAGTGGCTAGAAATGGCCTTCCCAGAATGATAGGGTGTAGGTAGCTTTCCTCCATGTCCAAAATGACAAAGTCTGTGGGAAAGAAATAATTTCCCACTTTCACCAGCACATTCTCAACTACCCCTTCAGCTTGCTTCTGAGTTTTGTCAGCCAGTTGTATGATTACATCAGTGGATCTCACCTCATTCAGTTGTAGCCTCTTTATAAGAGTCAGAGGCATCACATTTATGCTAGCTCCTAGATCACAGAATCCTCTGTCAATTTTTGTTTCCCCTATGATGTAGGGGATATGAAAACTTCCTGGGTCTGTTTTCTTAGAGACTATGTCCTTTTTGATGAGGGCACTGCATTCTTTGTTCATTATTACAGTTTGTCCTCCCTTCAAAACTCTTTTCTTGCTCAGCAATTCCTTCAAATACTTGATATGTGTAGGCATCTGCTGGAGAATCTCAAGAAAGGGAATATTGATATGGAGAGACTTAAATGTCTCTAAAAACCTTGAATATGTTTTCCCTTTTTCACCTCCTCCTAACCTCTGAGGAAATGGTGCTTTTGGTTGGTATGTTTCCAGCATGCCTTTATTTTGCAGTTCCTTGGCTTGCTCAGTTTCACTTTCCTGCTTAGCTTCTTCCACACCTTCCTTCAAGATTTCTGGCTCCTGTTCTGAGGGTCTGATTCCTTCTTCTTCTGAGACTTCCTTCAATATGGTGATGGCCTTGCATTCTTCCCATCTCACTCCCTTTTGTTCCCCTTTAGGATTCTTTTCTGTGTCACTAGGGAACACTGCAGTTGACTTGGGGGCCTGTTGAGATAGCTCTCCTACTCGAGACTCCATCCTCTTGAGTTTTTCACCATGGTTCCTTAAGGTAGATCTCACATAATCCCTAAAGCTTTTCAACTCACTTATGTCCTGACCCATGTTTGCAAGCATTCCTTCTATCCTGTTTAATTGATCTTGAAATTGTTGGTTCGGATTAGGTTGGGCAGGTTGATTATTTTGGCCATGATATGGTGGTTGGGAGTAAGTGTTTTGTGTGGCTTAGTATGATCTTTGGTTGGAGTTTTGGTATGTGGAATTGTTATGATGGTTGGGGTTGTAAGGTTTGTGGTTTTGTGGTTGGGTTTGCTGGTTTCCCCACCCAAAGTTTGGGTGGTTTTTCCAGCCTGGGTTGTAAGTGTTGGAATGTGGATCATATGGTTGCCTTTGTTGATTTCCCACATAGTTGGCTTCTTCCCAATCACCTCCTTCAGTGCTTACTTCCTCTTGATCTTGTGTGTGTATTGCAGCCACTTGATTTGTTTCTAATTTCCTGGTGAGCTCTGCTAGTTGCTTGGCAAACACCTTGTTTTGGGCTAGAATTGTATCAACATGGTTCAGCTCCATGACTCCCTTAGTGTTGTGTCTCTCTGAAGCATGGTAGTACTCATTCTCAGCCACTGTCTCAATCACTTCAATGGCTTCTTCCACAGTCTTTTTCCTATTCAATGAACCTCCTGATGAATGGTCTACAGCCTTCCTTGATTCATAAGAAAGTCCATCATAGAAAATATGCAATTGCACCCAGTCATGGAACATGTCTGGTGGGCATTTCCTTATCAAATCCTTGAACCTCTCCCATGCCTCGTAGAGAGTTTCACCATCTTGTTGTCTAAAAGTCTGAACCTCAGATCGAAGCCTATTGACCTTTTGTGGGGGGTAGAAACGTGCCAGAAACTTGCTTTCCACCTCATCCCAGGTTGTTAGGCTCCCCCTTGGGAATGATTCCAGCCACTTAGCTGCCTTGTCCCTAAGTGAAAATGGGAACAAGAGCAGTTTATAGGCATCTTCCTGGACTCCATTGGACTTCACAGTGTCGCAAATTCTCAGGAATTTTGTGAGATGTTGGTTTGGATCTTCATTAGCACTCCCACCAAATGAACAATGATTCTCCACCAGTGATATTAGCTGTGGTTTGAGTTCAAAATTGTTGGCCTGAATGTGTGGTTTCTGAATGCTGCTACCACAATTCCCAGAGGTTGGGTTTATGTATGAACCAAGAACCCTCCTCTCGGGAATGGCATTGTTTCCATCAGCTCTCTCATGGTTGTGAACTTCTCTATCCATGTTGAGATCTAGAGCTTCCTCAAAATTGTCCTCAGATTCTCCTTCAGATTCTTCTTCTCCCAGTACTCTCTTCCCTCTTGCTTCCCTTCTAAGTTTATGAAGGGTCCTCTCTGGTTCGGTATATGGAGGAGTTGATGTCTCTCCTCTCCTACCTGTCATACAAGAACACAGCACAGGCAACAAACAAGTGAAATACTCTTGGTTAATGGAAGAGTATGGTTAGAGCAGTTGAGGAATTAATTCAAATAGTTAGTGAGTCAGTGAGTTAGTTGCTTGAATTTAAAGGCATAAAGAAAGAAAGCAAGTAACAGAGTACAGAAATTAAAATTCAACAAGTAACTTGAACTGAATTAACAAAACAAGAAAAATGCTCAATCTAGTTAACTTCCAATTTGAGAATTGTCAATCGAAAACCAATCCCCGGCAACGGCGCCATAAACTTGATGCTACGATTTTAGGAAATTGCACGATCGGCAAAAATTCCTTCCGGCAAGTGCACCGGTTATCGTCAAGTAAAAACTCACAATAGAGTGAGGTCGAATCCCACAAGGATTGGTTGAGTGAGCAATTCGGATTAGAAGTGTGTTCTAGTTGAGCGGAATCAAGATTTAGATGAGAATTACGGAATGTAAAATTGGCGGGAAACGTAAATGGCAAGAAATTGAAATTTGCGAAATCTTAAATTGCATGAATTAAAGAGCGAGAAGCTAAATTGCTGAAATTAAAAAGGGATCGGGGTGATTGCATGAATTTAATTGCAGAATGTAAAGAGAAAGTGGTAGATCAGAAATGGGGAATTCATTGGGTTTCAGGAGATATTGAGATCTCCGAATCAAAACATTTTTATCCCTTCCTCAACCAATGCATTCATTGAATTTTGCTTGGCAATCTTATATGATTGGATCCCAATCCCTTGGCTCACCAATTCTCTCTAAAAACAAACAAATTCCCAATCCCTTGGTTTAAATGTTCATAAGAAGAGATGATGCTCGATCACTGATTATACCACACAGTTTCATGAACCACAATTTGGTAGGATTACATGTCACAATATCCATCCAAACCCCAATCCAATTCACTGTGAGAAAGCTTCTCTAGCATGAATCCTCCATTCCTTTCCCAAGGTTCCGAAGGATTCCAATTATGGATAGTTTCTTTCCCAAGACAACTAACCAATGGAATTAGATCGAGAAGCTTTCTAACAAAATTCAAGAAAAAAGATTGAAGAAGAAGATAAAAACTATTATTGATTCATTGAATTACAATAGAGCTCCCTAACCCAATGAAAGGGGTTTAGTGAGTCATAGCTCTGAATTCAATTACCAAAAGTATGAAAACTCGAAAAATGATCCAAAGTTTTCTAACTAACTTAAATTCTATCCTATTTATACACTTTCTAAATTGAGCTTCTGTTGTGTTTCTTGGGCTTTGAGGCCTTTCCCTGATTTCCTTTTGCTTTGGGTTTATGATCCATAATCCTGATGAGGCTGCTGATCCAATTCTGTAACATTCATTGAGCCAACTTAGTGATAATCAAGTAATGACACATGACTCAACAAATTGAAATTCCAGACTCATCAATTCTTCAGGCCCAATCCCATAAACCATGATATTCAATTGGGTTTCATACCAGAGTACGTTTAAGTTAATGTTTGTGCTCAAATGCTAACTTAAAACTGCAATATCTTTGGCCCAGAAACCTTTTCAAATAGTGGCGTTTAAGTTGCAGTTTAAGCTTAAACTGCAACTTCAACGCCAGACACTTCCAGTGATGCCTTTTGTGGAAACACGTTTAAGTTCCAGTTTAAGCTTAAACTGGAACTTAAACGTTGGACACTCCTGGAGGTGGTATAACTCAAGCACGTTTAAGCTTCAGTTTAAGGTTAAACTGAAGCTTAAACGTGGAAATGGAAGAAAGCAACCCTGGAGGGTGGAATGGTCGAACACGTTTAAGCTCCAGTTTAAGCTTAAACTGGAGCTTAAACGTGGAAATGAAGAAAGCAACCTTGGAGGAGAATTTTGGTCGAACACGTTTAAGCTCCAGTTTAAGGTTAAACTGGAGCTTAAGCGTGGAAATGGCTCCCTGGTGCATTTCTCATTTCTGGCGTTTAACTTCCAGTTTAAGGTTAAACTGGAGGTTAAACGCCAATTTCAGCTTTTCCTCAGCTTTCATGATTTTGGCGTTTAAGCTCCAGTTTAAGCTTAAACTAGAGCTTAAACGCCACTGATAGTTCCCAGCATTATATGGCTTGGCAGTTTAAGTTCCAGTTTAAGCTTAAACTGGAACTTAAACTCCACATGTGATATTCAAGCTTCCTTTATTGATTTTGTTGCTTCCTTGCCTAGCCTCTTCTTCCCTGAAATCATCCAAACAACTGCATCAAAGTCTTGCAAAATTTCATGAGAAATCTTCCATTCATAGCATTCAAGTAATATAACTAAAAACTCATGGAATTTGCATCAAAATCATACTGTTTGGATGGTTCATTGCTTTGTTATTCATTTAACCATTCTTGGTTACTTTAAGCTCAAGAAAATGCATAAAACAACTAAAACTAACAGAAAAATGCTAGTGAAACTAGCCTAAGATGCCTTGGCATCAAGGGTCTGCCAAGGATGATGGATTCATCCATGCACTTCCCAGTCTCTAGGACTATGAAATCAGCAGGGATGTAATGGTCTTCAATCTTCACCAGAACATCCTCTACAAGTCCATAAGCTTGTTTTCTTGAGTTGTCTGCCATCTCTAGTGAGATTCTTGCAGCTTGCACCTCAAAGATCTTTAGCTTCTCCATTACATAGAGAGGCATGAGGTTTATACTTGACCCTAAGTCACACAGAGCTTTCTTGAAGGTCATGGTGCCTATGGTACAAGGTATTGAAAACCTCCCAGGATCTTGTCTCTTTTGAGGTAATTTCTGCCTAGACAAGTCATCCAGTTCTTTGGTAAGCAAAGGGGGTTCATCCTCCCAAGTCTCATTACCAAACAACTTGTCATTTAGCTTCATGATTGCTCCAAGGTATTTAGCAACTTGCTCTTCAGTGACATACTCATCCTCTTCAGAGGAAGAATACTCATCAGAGCTCATGAATGGCAGAAGTAAATCCATTGGAATCTCTATGGTCTCAGTGTGAGCCTCAGATTCCCATGGTTCCTCATTAGGGAATTCATTGGAGGTCAGTGGACGCCCATTGAAGTCTTCCTCAGTGGCGTTCACTGCCTCTTCATCCTCTCCAAGTTCGTTCATGTGGGCCATGTTAATGGCCTTGCATTCTCCTTTTGGATTCTCTTCTGTATTGCTTGGAAGAGTACTAGGAGGGAGTTCAGTAATTTTCTTGCTCAGCTGTCCCACTTGTGCCTCCAAATTCCTAATGGAGGACCTTGTTTCGGTCATGAAACTTTGAGTGGTTTTGATTAGATCAGAGACCATGGTTGCTAAGTCAGAGTGGCTCTGCTTAGAATTCTCTGTCTGTTGCTGAGAAGATGATGGAAAAGGCTTGCCATTGCTAAACCTGTTTCTTCCACCATTATTGTTGTTGAAACCTTGTTGAGGTCTCTGTTGATCCTTCCATGAGAAATTTGGATGATTTCTCCATGAAGAATTATAGGTGTTTCCATAGGGTTCTCCCATGTAATTCACCTCTTCCATTGAAGGGTTCTTAGGATCATAAGCTTCTTCTTCAGATGAAGCATCCTTAGTACTGCCTGGTGCAGCTTGCATTCCAGACAGACTTTGAGAAATCAAATTGACTTGCTGAGTCAATATTTTTTTCTGAGCCAATATGGCATTCAGAGTATCAATCTCAAAAATTCCTTTCTTCTGATTTGTCCCATTGTTCACAGGATTCCTTTCAGAAGTGTACATGAAGTGGTTATTTGCAACCATTTCAATGAGCTCTTGAGCTTCTGTAGGTGTCTTCTTCAGATGAAGAGATCCTCCAGCAGAGCTATCCAAAGACATCTTGGACAGTTCAGACAGACCATCATAGAAAATACCTATGATGCTCCATTTAAAAAGCATGTCAGAGGGGCACTTTCTGATCAATTGTTTGTATCTTTCTCAAGCTTCATAGAGGGATTCACCTTCCTTCTGTCTGAAGGTTTGGACTTCCACTCTAAGCTTACTCAATTTTTGAGGTGGAAAGAACTTTGCCAAGAAGGCATTGACTAGCTTTTCCCAAGAGTTCAGGCTTTCTTTAGGTTGTGAGTCCAACCATATCCTAGCTATGTCTCTTACAGCAAAAGGGAATAGCATAAGTCTATAGACTTCAGGGTCAACCCCATTAGTCTTGACAGTGTCACAAATTTGCAAGAATTCAGCTAAAAACTGATAAGGATCTTCCAATGGAAGTCGAACTTGCAATTCTGTTGCATTAGAGAAACTAATTGAGGCTTAAGCTCAAAGTTGTTTGCCCCAACGGCAGGGATAGAGATGCTTCTCCCATAGAAGTCGGGAGTAGGTGCAGAAAAGTCACCCAGCACCTTCCTTGCATTGTTGGCATTGTTGTTGTTTTCGGCTGCCATGGGTTCTTCTTCTTTGAAGATTTCTGTTAGGTCCTCTACAGAGAGTTGTGCCTTAGCTTCTCTTAGCTTTTGCTTCAAGGTCCTTTCAGGTTCAGGGTCAGCCTCAACAAGAATGCTTTTGTCTTTGCTCCTGCTCATATGAAAGAGAAGAGAACAAAAAAATATGGAATCCTTTATGTCACAGTATAGAGATTCCTTGAGGTGTCAGAGGAAAAGAAAAATAGAAGGAAGAAGTAGAAGAATTCGAACTTATCAGGAGAGATGGAGTTCGAATTGTTCATTGAGGAATAGTGCTAGTCCATAAATAGAAGGATATGAGAAGAGGGGAAGAAATTTTTGAAAATTAAGTAAAAGATTTTAAAAACATTTTGAAAAACACTAATTAATTTTCGAAAACCAGGAGTGGAAAAGAAATCAAGTGATTTTTGAAAAAGATTTTGAAATTAGAAATCAAAAAGATATGATTGAAAACTATTTTGAAAAAGATATGATTAAGAAGATATGATTGAAAATTTATGATTTGAAAAATATTTGATTTTGAAAAATTTTGAAAACCTGAAAAAAATTTGAATTAAAAACAGAATCTTCCCTCTTGTGCCATCCTGGCGTTAAATGCCCAGAATGGTGCACATTCTGGCGTTTAACGCCCAAAGCACTACCCTTTTGGGCGTTAAACGCCCAGCCATGCACTCTGGCTGGCGTTTAAACGCCAGTTCGCCTTCCTCACTAGGCGTTTTGAACGCCCAACTTTTTTTGTATAATTCCTCTGCTGTATGTTCTGAATCTTCAATTCTCTGTATTATTGACTTGCAAAGACACAAATTAAAAATATTTTTGGATTTTTAATAATGAGGAATAATCAAAATGCAACTAAAATCAAATAACAATGCATGCAAGACACCAAACTTAGCAGTTTGTATACTACTGACACTAACAAAATGAGAATGCATATGAGAAACAACAAAACAATCAAGTCAAGAGAATATAAAGATCAGAGCAATGAAATCATCAAGAACATCTTGAAGATCACTTAAGACACATGAATGAATGCAAGAAGAACAAAAACATGCAATTGACACCAAACTTAAAATGAGACTATATACTCAACAAGAAACATGAGAATATTTTTGGTTTTTATGATTTTGTAATTTTTTTGGATTTTCGAAAATTAAGTGGAAGAAGAAAATAAAGATATCAAAATTCTTAATGAGAATTCCAGGAATCATGCAATGTTAGTTTAAAGCTTCAGTCTAAAGGAATTAGACATGGCTAGCCAAGCATCAGCAGGACATTGCATTCAAGAGCTAAATTGATGAGGATCAATCAGCTTTGGTGATGATAAAAACATCACCTTGAAACACTAGAATTCATTCTTAAGAACTCTGAAGATAAATACCTAATCTAAGCAACAAGATGAACCGTCAGTTGTCCAAACTCAACAATCCCCAGCAACGGCGCCAAAAACTTGGTGCACAAAATTGTGATCACTACTTTTCACAACTCAAATAATCCCCGGTAATGAATCCAAAAACTTGGTGCTCAATACCATGGTATAAACACAACTTCGCACAAATAACCAGCAAGTGCACTGGGTCGTTCAAGTAATAAACCTTACGCGAGTAAGAGTCGATCCCACGGAGATTGTTGGTATGAAGCAAGCTATGGTCACCTTGTAAATCTTAGTCAGGCAGATTCAAATGGTTATGGATGATATATGAATAAAACATAAAGATAAAGATAGAGATACTTATGTAATTCATTGGTGAGAATTTCAGATAAGCGAATGGAGATGCTTTGTCCCTTCTGTCTCTCTGCTTTCCTACTGTCTTCATCCAATCCTTCTTACTCCTTTCCATGGCAAGCTGTATGTTGGGCATCACCGTTGTCAGTGGCTACAATCCCGTCCTCTCAGTGAAAATGTTCAACGCACCCTGTCAAGGCACGGCTAATCATCTGTCGGTTCTCAATCAGGTTGGAGTAGAATCCATTGATTCTTTTGCGTCTGCCACTAACGCCCAGCCTTCAGGAGTTTGAAGCTTGTCACAGTCATTCAATCATTGAATCTTACTCAGAATACCACAGACAAGGTTTAGACCTTCCGGATTCTCTTGAATGCTGCCATCAATTCTAGCTTATACCACGAAGATTCCGATTAAAGAATCCAAGAGATAAACATTCAAGCCTTGTTTGCTTGTAGAACGGGAGTGGTTGTCAGGCACGCGTTCATAAGTGAGAATGATGATGAGCGTCACATAATCATCACATTCATCAAGTTCTTGAGTGCGAATGAATATCTTGGAATAAGAACAAGCTGAATTGAATAGAAGAACAATAGTAATTGCATTAATACTCGAGGTACAGCAGAGCTCCACACCTTAATCTATGGTGTGTAGAAACTCCACCGTTGAAAATACATAAGAGCAAGGTTCAGGCATGGCCGAATGGCCAGCCTCCCAATGATCTAAGGACTAGACGTCCAAAGATGATCCTAAGATCGAAAATGATCCGAAGATACAAAATGATCAAAAGAGATCTAATACAAAAGCAAAAGGTCCTATTTATAGAGAACTAGTAGCTTAAGGTTTACAAAAATGAGTAAATGACGTAAAAATCCACTTCCGGGCCCACTTGGTGTGTGCTTGGGCTGAGCATTGAAGCATTTTTATGTAGAGACTCTTCTTGGAGTTAAACGCCAGCTCTTATGCCAGTTTGGGCGTTTAACTCCCATTCTTGTGCCAGTTCCGGCGTTTAACGCCGGGCAGTTTTGAGCTGATTTGGAACGCCGGTTTGGGCGATCAAGTCTCGGGCAAAGTACGAACTATTATACATTGCTGGAAAGCCCAGGATGTCTACTTTCCAACGCCATTGAGAGAGCGCCAATTGGGCTTCTGTAGCTCCAGAAAATCCACTTCGAGTGCAGGGAGGTCAGAATCCAACAGCATCTGCAGTCCTTTTCAGTCTCTGAATCAGATTTTTGCTCAGGTCCCTCAATTTCAGCCAGAAAATACCTGAAATCACAAAAAAACACACAAACTCATTGTAAAGTCCAGAAAAGTAAATTTTAACTAAAAACTAATAAAAATATACTAAAAACTAACTAAAACATACTAAAAACATACTAAAAACAATGCCAAAAAGCGTATAAATTATCCGCTCATCACTACACCATCAAGTTAAACAAGTCAGATACGTCAGCTCCAACCACCACCACAGATCTCGTCCGAGATCGATCTACAGTTTCAGGTAACCCTCGGAATAGATAGAAAGCCTTAATTCTCAACCCTTTCCATGAATGTTTCTCTGTCGTAATTGTGTTCTTTAGTTGTTTGATTTCCATTTCTTGTACTTTTACCACCCTGCCCACTTTTGATACCATAACCAATAATACACATACCTCACTACAACTCCTTGAGAAAATAACCCGAGTTTCAAATACTTCGGTTAATTTTATATTGGGGTTTGTACTTGTGACAACCAAAACTTTTAAAATTTGATTTGAGTAATATTATTAGTTGGTTGGGAACTATACTACCAATGGAATTATTTTGTGTGAAATTCCTAACCGACAAAAATATGTCACATCAAATTTATGGCACCGTTGCCGGGGAGTTGCAATGTATGCTTGTTATTGGTTATTGTACATATGTTAATATTGTAAATACCTTGATTTTTTGGTAGTTTTGCTACTTGTAGGACTTTATCTCTCTTTGTTCCTTATTAATTTGTTTTTAGTTTCTTTCTTTTCACTATGAATTCTCACCCCTTTGGCTATGAGTTTGGTTCAAATTATGTTGTAGGAAATGGAAACTACAATGACAACACGCATTAAGGATGAAACAATCAAAGATGGGAGGAGTCTCAAGGAATTGATCACTCTTTGTGGCAATAACCTCTGGTTTCTTATAGGTATAATTCAACTCCTAATCCATATCAACCCAACGGATGTGGTGATCCTCATTGTGGTTGTCAACAACCACCACCATATGCCTATAAACCACCCCCTTAACCTAGTTTCGAACCACCATACTCACAAGCCACATACCACCGAACACCTCCATATGACCATAATTCTTATCCACCATACCAAGCACCTTTTGAGCCATGTGAACCATACATAGAACCACCACCATTCCGACACAATTACTCCAAAGAATTACCTCAATACACACCACCTTCCAATTATGAACCCTTTCTCCCAAACAACGAACCCCCTCTTCCACTACCACCTCTAATAGATAAATCTCTCCATGCCTTCATGCTAGAACAACAAAGAGACATTAGCTCTTACCTTCAATGGCAAGAAGAGACATAAATGGAGTTCAAGAAGATATAGGCCATGATTTCCACCATGGTGGAAGCCGTTCGCAACATGGTCTCCTCCCACCTAAGCTCATACGATCAAGGCACTCCCATTATTTAATGCAGAGAGACAATCAAAGAGCATAGTGAAGGAGTGGATTGGAAGCTTCAAGGTGAAGAAGAGGAGCTAAAGAAAGATTTACATCAAGAGGAGGAAGTTGAGGTTATTGATGTTAAGGAAGTGGGTGAATAGTTAAAGGAAATTGATCAAGAAATAGATTACAGCATTAGTGATTTTTTGTCTACATTGATCAAGCCCCTTGATGATTTTATTGATCCTTCTTCCATTGGACTAGAAAGTGATCTCAAGGAGGATGTGCAACCCCCAAGGTATATGTTAAGTAATAAAGAATTGGAAGTAGTTGAGCAAATGACAAGTCTTGTTATTGAAGATAACTCCACACCAATCAATGTGTTATTGAAGATTGTTGAATCACCCTCTCTGTGTTATGAATTTAATGTTGAGGAGGCTAATGCACAACCCCCGACATATGACTTAAGCAATGAGGAATGTGAAGAAGAGGTTGGTGAACAAGGGATTGAAAGTTAAGATGCTTGTCAAGAGGTGGAGGAAATTAGAGAAGAGCACATGGGAGAAGACCTTGCATTGTTAAAGTGTGGGGAGGTCCCCCTTCTTAGGTCACTGTTCATACCCTGGGTCGAGTTATCCGACCCGGGATGATTGGCGATAAAAGCGACCGACCTCCTTAGGTCCGACTAGCCGACCTCTTCTCAAAGAGCTCGGCCAAATCGACAGGAGAGCCTAGTAAAGGGCCCAAACAGAGGAACACGACCCAAATCCTAGGGCAACCCAAGCCTATAGAGATAAAGGCGGTTCCATTGAAGATACACTGACCTCAACTTAAAGATAAAGATAAGATAAGATAACTAACTTATCTTATCCAAAAGGTCACATCTCATCATTATAAATACGCTGGAGCATCCAGGTATAACTCATACTCTGATTCTACAAAAAACCTGCTTAATACCCTTGCTAACTTAAGCATTGGAGTCCTTTGCAGGTACCCCCCACCCTTCGGTGACAAAGGATCAGCAGCACCATTAGTCCAACAAGTCAGACGTACCAGCTCCGGCTGTCATCCACCTGCTGGACACACCAGCTACGACTAGTACGGAAGATCTCGTCCGAGATCGACCTCCAGTTTCAGGTAACCCTCGGAACATTGGCGTCGTCGCCAGGGACCTGGAAGTCATCCTATCACCATGGCGGACGACCATGACAACGACCACGATTCAGGTCTGGAAGATAGAACACCGCACAAGAATGCGGATGTCACGCTGCAAGATACCCCAAAAACCAACAAGGACAAAGACTCACCAAATTCGGGGGCAATAGAAGCGCTCCTAGATCGCCTAAAACAACTTGAAAAAGAAACCCAACAACAACGAGAAATCGGAAAAGATCTACAAAGAGAGGTGCGACGACATCGAGAATTGGAAGAAAAACTATAGCAATTGGAAGCCGATCTTAAATTAAAAGCCCCTCGGGCCAATCTCGAAGAAAATTCACGCAAAGAGCAAGACCCGTTCACCAGGAAAATCATGAAAACCAAAATTCCAAAAGACTTCAAACTCCCGGATATGACCCTGTATGATGGCAGCACGGACCCCAACCACCACCTCAGCAACTTTAGAAGCAGAATGTACCTTATCGACGCCCCAGATGCTATTCGCTGTAAAGCCTTTCCAACAACTCTCACAAAGACAGCAATCCGATGGTTCGACAACCTACCCCCAAAGTCCATCTCAAGCTTTGATGACCTAGCTAAAAAATTCCTAGCCAGATTCTCCATTCAGAAAGATAAGGCCAAGCACGCCCCCAGCTTACTAGGGATCAAACAAGGAGATCGGGAGAGCCTCCGCAACTACATTGAGAGATTCAATAAAACGTGCATGGACATACAAAGTTTACCAACAGAGGCCGCCATCATGGGACTCATCAACGGCATACGAGAAGGACCTTTTAGCCAGTCTATATAAAAAAAGTACCCGACCTCCTTAGACGAAGTACAGGAACGAGCAGAAAAATATATCAACATGGAAGAAAACGCTCGGTTAGGAGAAACCTCAAAATCGGGGGCCTCCTACCGAGACAAAGACAAGGAATCCAAGAGAAAAGAAGATCGACAAGGGGAGAAAATAAAAAATACCATAATTACACTCCTCTCAGGGCATCCCTGGTCGAGATATACAAAGAAGTCTGCCATACAGAAAAAATCCCCCCAGCACGGCCACTCAAAGGCAAAAGGAGAGGAGGAAACCAGAAGGAATATTGTGAATATCATCGAGTCCGAGGACACTCCACAAACGAATGCTTTGACTTAAAAAATATCATAGAAAAATTGGTGAGAGAAGGAAAATTAGATCGATTTCTGGCCACCCGAGATGATGATCAAAGAAAGAGACGAAGGAATGAAGATACCAAATGAACCGAACGATCACCTCAGACACCAGAGAGACATGTCCACATGATACATGGTGGATTCGCAGGAGGTGGGATCTCCAAATCATCTCGCAAAAGATATCTCAAAGAAGTATATCATGTCGAGGGAAAGGAAGAAGCACTCAACATCCTGGCAATAACATTCACTAAAGAGGACGCCTCCGGCATCATCTCAAGACACGACGATCCCATGGTCATCACCATCATATTGGAAAATGCCAATCTACAACGCACCTTAATAGACCAAGGGAGTTCCGCCGACATCTTATTCAAAACAGCCTTCGATAAACTCGGCTTAGAAGAAAAAGAACTTAAAGCATATCCAAACAGTCTGTTCGGACTAGGAGATACCCCGGTTCAACCACTGGGATACATACCACTACATACAACCTTTGGAAAAGGGAACCAATCCAGGACCCTCAAAATAGACTACATCGTGGTCGATGTATGTTCATCTTACAATGCTCTCATAGGTCGGACAATGGTGGACGAAATTGTGATTCCTTTGTTATTGTATTTTGTAAAATTCATTGCTTTTTCAACTATGTGTGGACACAACTCCGTTCAACTTAACCAGCAAGTGTACTGGGTCATCCAAGTAATACCTTACGTGAGTAAGGGTCGATCCCACAGAGATTGTTGGTATGAAGCAAGCTATGGTCACCTTGTAAATCTCAGTTAGGCAGATTAAATTGGTTTATGATGAGTTCAAAAACTAATAATAAAAAGAAAATAAAAGGGATAGAAATACTTATGTAAATCAATAGTGGGAATTTCAGATAGGTGTGTGGAGATGCTGTGCTCCTCTCGGATCTCTACATTCTTATTGCTTTCATCCAATCCTTCTTACTCCTTTCCATGGCAAGCATTATGTAGGGCATCACCATCATCAATGGCTACTTTTAATCCTCTCGGGAAAATGGTCCTATGCGCTGTCACTGCACGGCTAATCGTCTGGAGGCATCACCCTTGTTGATGGCTACATCCCATCCTCTCAGTGAAAATGGTCCAAATGCTCTGTCACAGCACGGCTAATCATCTGTCGGTTCTCAATCAGGCTGGAGTAGAATCCATTGATCCTTTTGCGTCTGTCACTAACGCCCAGCCTTCAGGAGTTTGAAGCTCGTCACAGTCATTCAATACCGGAATCCTACTCGGAATACCACAGACAAGGTTAGACTTTCCGGATTCCCAGGATCCTACTCGGAATACCACAGACAAGGTTAGACTTTCCGGATCCCCATGAATGCCGCCATCTATCTAGCTTATACCACGAAGATTCTGTTGGGGAATCTAAGAGATATGCGCCCGGCCTAAAGTAGAACGAAAGTGGTTGTCAATCACGCGCGTTCATAGGTGAGAATGATGATGAGTGTCACGGATCATCACATTCATCAAGGTGTTGTGCAACGTATATCTTGGAATAAGAATAAAAGAGAATTGAATAGAAAGTAATAATAATTGTATTGAAACTTGAGGTACAGCAGAGCTCCACACCCTTAATCTATGGTGTGCAGAAACTCCACTGTTGAAAAGACATAAGAGAAAGGTTCAGGCATGGCCGAATGGCCAGCCCCCTTGAATGATCAAGAGACCGAATAATCAAAGGCTAAACAGTCAAAAGATTAAACTGTCAAAAGATGTCTAATACAATAGTTAAATGTCCTATATATACTAGACTAGCTACTAGGGTTTACATGAGTAAGTAATTGATGCATAAATCCACTTCCGGGGCCCACTTGGTGTATGCTTGGGCTGAGCTTGATCTATCCACGAGCTGAGGCTTCTCTTGGAGTTGAACTCCAAGTTATAACGTGTTTTGGGCGTTCAACTCCGGATCATGACGTTTTTCTAGCGTTTAACTCCAGACAGCAGCATGTACTTGCCGTTCAACGCCAAGTTACGTCGTAAATTTCTGAATCAAGTATGGACTATTATATATTGCTGGAAAGCTCTGGATGTCTAATTTGCAACGCCGTTGAGATTGCGCCATTTGGAGTTTTGTAGCTCCAGAAAATCCATTTTGAGTACAGGGAGGTCAGATTCCAACAGCATCAGCAGTCCTTTTGTCAGCCTTTTTCAGAGTTTTGCTCAAGTCCCTCAATTTCAGCCAGAAATTACCTGAAATCACAGAAAAACACACAAACTCATGGTAAAGTCCAGAAATGTGAATTTAACATAAAAACTAATGAAAACATCCCTAAAAGTAGCTTGAACTTACTAAAAACTACCTAAAAACAATGCCAAAAAGCGTATAAATTATCCGCTCATCACAACACCAAACTTAAATTGTTGCTTGTCCCCAAGCAACTGAAAATCAATTAGGATAAAAAGAAGAGAATATACTATAAATTCCAGAATATCAATGAATATTAATTATAATTAGATGAGCGGGACTTGTAGCTTTTTGCTTCTGAACAGTTTTGGCATCTCACTTTTTCCTTTGAAGTTCTGAATGATTGGCTTCTTTAGGAACTTTAGAATTTTGGATAGTGTTATTGACTTTCCTAGTTAAGCATGTTGATTCTTGAACACAGCTACTTATGAGTCTTGGCCGTGGCCCTAAGCACTTTGTTTTCCAGTATTACCACCGGATACAAAATGCCACAGACATATAACTGGGTGAACCTTTTCAGATTGTGACTCAGCTTTGCTAGAGTCCCCAGTTAGAGGTGTCCAGAGCTCTTAAGCACACTCTTTTGCTTTGGATCACAACTTTAACCACTCAGTCTCAAGCTTTTCACTTGGACCTTCATGATACAAGCACATGGTTAGGGACAGCTTGATTTAGCCGCTTAGGCCTGGATTTTATTTCCTTGGGCCCTCCTATCCATTGATGCTCAAAGCCTTGGATCCTTTCTACCCTTGCCTTTTGTTTTTAAGGGCTATTGGCTTTTTCTTTCTAATTTTTTTCGCCACTTTTTTTTTTCGCAAGCTTTTTACTTTTCACTGCTTTTTCTTGCTTCAAGAATCAATTTCATGATTTTTCAGATCATCAATAACATTTTTCTTTGTTCATCATTCTTTCAAGAGCCAACAATTTTAACATTCATAAACAACAAGATCAAAAGACATATGCACTGTTCAAGCATTCATTCAGAAAACAAAAGTATTGTTACCACATCAATATAATTAAATTAAATTCAAGGATAAATTCGAAATTCATGTACTTCTTGTTCTTTTGAATTAAAACATATTTCATTTAAGAGAGGTGAAGGATTAATAGAATTTATTCATAGCTTTAAGACATGGTTACATACTAATGATCATAAAGTAAAGACACAAAACATAGATAAACACAACATTAAAAACCGAAAACAGAGAGAAATAAAGAACAAGGAATGAATCCACCTTTAGTGGCGTCTTCTTCTTGAAGGACCAATGATGTTCTTAAGCTCTTCTATGTCCCTTGATTGCCTTTGTTGCTCCTCCCTCATTGCTCTTTGATCTTCTCTTATTTCATGGAGAATGATGGAGTGCTCATGATGTTCCACCCTTAATTGTTCAACATTGTGGCTCAAATCTTCTAAGGAAGTGTTGAGTTGTTTCCAATAGTTGTTGGGAGGAAAGTGCATCCCTTGAGGCATCTCAGGGATTTCTTGATGATGAGCTTCCTCATGCATCTCTTGAGAACCGTGAAGGGTCTCTCTTGCTTGCTCCATCCTTCTCTTGGTGATGGGCTTATCCTCTTCAATGAGGATGTCTCCTTCTATGATAACTCCAGCTGAGTAACACAGATGGCAAATAAGGTGAGGGAAAGCTAGTCGTGCCATGGGTGAGGGCTTGTCGGCTATTTTGTAGATTTCATTGGAGATGACCTCATGAACTTCTACTTCCTCTCCAATCATGATGCCATGAATTATGATGGCCCGATCCACAGTAACTTCAGATCGGTTGCTAGTGGGAATGATGGAGCGTTGAATGAACTCCAACCATCCTCTAGCCACAGGCTTGAGGTCCAGTCTTCTTAGTTGGACTGGCTTGCCTTTGGAGTCTCTCTTCCATTGAGCTCCTTCCACACATATGTCCATAAGGACTTGGTCCAACCTTTGATTAAAGTTGACCCGTCTAGTGTAGGGGCGTTCATCTCCTTGCATCATGGGCAAGTGGAATGCCAACCTCACATTTTCCGGACTAAAATCTAAGTATTTCCCCCGAACCATTGTGAGATAATTCTTTGGACTCGGGTTCATACTTTGATCATGGTTCCTAATGATCCATGCATTGGCATAGAACTCTTGAACCATTAAAATTCCGACTTGTTGCATGGGGTTGGTTAGGACTTCCCAACCTCTTCTTCGGATTTCATGTCGGATCTCCGGATACTCATTTTTTTTGAGCTTGAAAGGTACCTCAGGGATCACCTTCTTCTTTGCCACAACATCATAGAAGTGGTCTTGATGGCTCTTGTAGATGAATCTTTCCATCTCCCATGACTCGGAGGTGGAAGCTTTTGTCTTCCCTTTTCCTTTTCTAGAGGATTCTCCAGCCTTAGGTGCCATTGATGGTAATGGAAAAACAAAAAGCTTATGCTTTTACCACACCAAACTTAAAATATTGCTCGTCCTCGAGCAAGAGAAGAAAGAAGAGAAGAAGAAGAAGAAGAAGAGAATATGGAGGAGAAGGGGTGGTGTTGGTTCGGCCAAGTGGGAGAAGAGGGGGTTGTGTTGTGTGAAAATGAAGTAGAATGGAAGGGTATTTATAGGGAGAGGGGGAGTGAATGTTCGGCCATTTAGGGTGGGAATGGGTGGGAAAATGTTTTTGAATTTTTGAAGGTAGGTGGGGTGTATGGGGAAGAATGGATGGATGTGAGTGGTGAATAGGTGATTGGGAAGAGAGCTTGAGGTGATTGGTGAAGGGTTTTTGGGAAGTGTGATATGAGGAAGGGTAAAACTAGGATTAGGAGGTAAGGTGAGAATATGTTAGGTGGGGATCCTGTGGGGTCCACAGATCCTGAGGTGTCAAGGAATTCCATCCCTGCACCAAATAGGCATGTAAAATGCCTTCGTGTGCCATTCTGGCGTTCAAACGCCCATTGGTGCACGTTCTGGGCGTTCAACGCCCACATGTAACATGTTTCTGGCGTTGAACACCAGTTTCATGCTTGTTACTGGCGTTCAGCGCCAGCTTTTCCTTTCTAGGCATATTCCTAGCGTTCAGCGCCAGAATGTTGCTTGTTTCTGGCGTTCAGCGCCAGAATGATGCTCTGTTCTGGCGTTGAACGCCGGCCAGATGCATCTTACTGGCGTTGAACACCAGCCTGTGCTTCCTCCAGGGTGCAAATTTTTTTCTGCTATTTTATTATTCTGTTTTTAATTTTTCTGATTTTTTTTTCGTGACTCCTCATGATCATGTACCTAATAAAACACAAAATAACAAGAAAATAAAAATTAAATAAATAAAATTGGGTTGCCTCCCAACAAGCGCTTTTTTAATGTCAATAGCTTGACAGTGGCTCTCATGGAGCCACAAGGTGATCAGGTCAATGTTGTATAGTCCCAACACCAAACTTAGAGTTTGGATATGGGGTTTTAACACCAAACTTAGAGTTTAGTTGTGGCCTCCCAACACCAAACTTAGAGTTTGACTGTGGGGGCTCTTCTTGACTCTGAACTGAGAGAAGCTCTTCATGCTTACTCTCTTTTGTCACAGAGGGATGGCCCTGTGCCTTAAACACAAGGTAGTCCCCATTCAATTGAAAGACTAATTCACCTCTGTTGACATCTATCACAGCTCCTGCTGTGGCTAGGAAAGGTCTTCCAAGGATGATGCAATCATCCTCTTCCTTCCTAGTGTCTAAGATTATGAAATCAGCAGGGATGTAAAGGCCTTCAACCTTTACTAACACGTCCTCTACTATTCCATAAGCTTGTCTCAATGACTTATCTGCCAGTTGTAATGAGAACAAGGCAGGTTGTACCTCAATGATCTCCAGCTTCTCCATTACAGAGAGTGGCATAAGATTTATCCCTGACCCCAGATCACACGGAGCTTTTGCAAAGGTCATGGTGCCTATGGTACAAGGTATCAAAAACATGCCAGGATCTTGTTTCTTTTGAGGTAAAATTTGCTGAATCCAGGTATCCAGTTCACTAATGAGTAAGGGAGGTTCACCTTCCCCAGTCTCATTACCAAACAACTTGGCATTCAGCTTCATGATAGCTCCTAAATATTGAGCAACTTGCTCTCCAGTTACAACTTCAACTTCTTCTGAGGAAGAATAGTCTTCAGAGCTCATGAATGGCAGAAGGAGATTTAATGGAATCTCTATGGTCTCTATATGAGCCTCAGATTCCTTTGGATCCTTAATAGGAAACTCCTTCTTGCTTGAGGGACGTCCCAGGAGGTCTTCCTCACTGGGATTTTCGTCCTCTTCCTCCCTTGTGCATTCGGCCATATTGATTATATCAATGGCCTTGCACTCTCCTTTTGGATTTTCTTCTGTATTGCTTGGGAGAATACTGGGAGGAGTTTCAATGATTTTCTTACTCAACTGGCCCACTTGTGCCTCCAGATTCCTAATGGAGGATCTTGTTTCATTCATGAAACTGAAAGTGGCCTTTGACAGATCAGAGACTAGATTGGCTAAATTAAAGGTGTTTTGTTCAGAATTCTCTATCTGTTGCTGAGAAGATGATGGATATGGCTTGCTATTGCTCAACCTATTGCGCCCACCATTGTTAAAGCCTTATTGAGGCTTTTGTTGATCCTTCCATGAGAAATTTGGATGATTTTTCCATGATGAGTTATAGGTGTTTCCATAAGGTTCACCCATGTAATTAACCTCTGCCACGGCAGAGTTCTCAGGATCATAAGCTTCTTCAGAAGCTGCCTCTCTAGTACTGTTGGATGCATGTTGATGGTGTTTTTGTGGAAAAATAAATTTCCAACACACATATCCAACCGGCAAGTATACCGGGTCGCATCAAGTAGTAATAACTCACAAGAGTGAGGTCGATCCCACAGGGATTGATGGATCAAGCAACTTTAGTGGGTGATTAGTTTAGTCAAGCTAACATTGAGTGAATTGTGTGAAGTGTAGCCAACAGAAAGTAAATGGCAGAAATCTTAAAGATGCAGAAAGTAAATTGGCAAGTAAGTTAAAGAGCAAGAAATGTAAATTGCAAGAATCTTAAATGACAAGAAATGTAAATTGCATTAAATGTAAAGGGGAGTGGGTGCTGGAAATTAAAGGAAGCAATAGATTAAGCAACTGGAAATTTAAATTGCAGAAAATGTAAATGTGCAGGAAATTAAATCAAGCTCAATGTGAACAGAAATGTGAAAGTGCAGAATGCAGGAAAGGAAATTACAGAAAAGTAAATGTAGTAGAAGACTGAGATCAATTCTCAAATCTCAAAGAGCATTTGACAATTTCAATGAAACAGTAAAAAAAACAGAAGAGTAGCAAAGAGCTCAGCTAAATTGCAAAATAAAATTGATCTCAGGGAATCAAAGAGACTAGAAAACAAGTCTAGATCTCAATCCCTTCCTTGATCCAACAGCAAACAAGATGCAGAAAAATTAAAGATGAAAGCAGTAAAATAATTTTGATTCAAATTGCAATTCACTAAAATTTTGCAG
Organism: Arachis stenosperma; assembly: GCF_014773155.1. NCBI lineage: Eukaryota > Viridiplantae > Streptophyta > Magnoliopsida > Fabales > Fabaceae > Arachis > Arachis stenosperma. The sequence goes on along the minus strand of NC_080380.1, from coordinate 75,503,316 downwards.
CAAGGCAAACAAGAGAAATCTCAGAGGGAGAATGAAACAGAATTCCTTCACTTTTCAATCCAAGATTCAAAACAGAAATGAAAACTAAGAGAGCTTTCTAATGGAGCTTCCCTCTCTGAAATGAGAGTGATGCCTTTATATAGGCTTTACAAAATAAAAAATGAAAATAAAATTAAAACAAATTACAAAAATGAAAATCCTAATCTAATTGATCCATGTGCCTTTGAGTGATGATGTGGGCTTTGCTTGCTTTGGATTTGAGGAGAGATGGGTCTTGGATGGCCTTGGTTCAATTGGTGAAGATTTGAGTTCAAAGGGAATTTGAATTGAATTTTGGCCCATGGGTGTTCCCAGGAGGCTGCCCTGCCCTTGTGGAGGGCAGGGCAGAAAATGGTGCGTGTTGGTACTTGCGTGCACGTTTGGGTGCTGTAGGATGCTGCCCTGCCCTTGTGGAGGGCAGGGCAATGTTGTCATGGTGCGTGCCATGCTTCCCTGGGCCGTGTCAAAGTGATGCGCGCAAGCTCCCTTGTGTGTAGCGCTCCCCACTTCCCCTTAGGTGCTTGGTTCGAAACCCATGGGTGGCACTTGGAGTTGATTTTTCTTGGATTTTCTTCAAGAAGAGCACGACATTGCCCTGCCCTCCAAGAGGGCAGAGCAGAAATTTAAACGCTACTTTGCTTTGGAGTGAGGGTCCAGCTTCGAGCCTTGGTGGAAGCACTTTGGTTTATTTTCGCTTATTTTTTGCCCTTAAAGATGCCTTTCGTTCCTGCCTCAATTGTACGCCAAATATGGATTGCTATATATCGTTGGAAGGCTCTGAATGTCAGCTTTCCAACGCAACTGGAAGCACATCAATCGGACGTCTGTAGCTCAAGTTATAGCCCTTTGAAGGAGGCATGGTCATGCTGTGAGCGCCTAGATTTTACCTTAGCGAAAATTCTTGCTTCCAACCTCACTTTGCATCACGATTCTGCCCTGCCCTTGGTAAGAGCAGGGCAGTGTGTGCTGATTGCTTATTCGTCATTAATTTGGTCATGGGCCACGCTTTTAAAAGCGTGGCCTAAGCCTCCAAAGTGTGCTCCAACTTCAAAGTGTGTCTCAAAGCTCTTTTTTTCTCCTTTTTTTGTGCTTCTTTGCTTTTTTTTTTTCTTTTTTTCCTACAAGATTTATAAAATTAAAAGATCAAGAAAATATATCATTTAAGCACAAAAGCATTCAATATTTAAGCACAAATCATCAATTTCTTGTATGAAAAAGCATAGAAAAAGGGTATATGATGACTTGTCATCACAACACCAAACTTAAACCTTGCTTGTCCCCAAGCAAGAAAAGAATCATGCAATAGAAATTGACAATCCAAGGTAAGAAGAGTAGCAAGTTAATGTTCATCGCAAGCTAGTTTTCTATGCATGCTACAATTACAAAAGAGATGTAAATGATTGATGCTTCTATCTAGCTTCTTTTATGAAATCTTTTTCTTATAATTCTTCCTTGAGACAAGCTTTTGATTTTTTTTTTAGCTTCTCCTTTTGGGTGCTTTGCCCCATGAGTTAATAACAAAGCTACGACTTCTAAATGCTTTGTTTTCAAGTATTACCACTTGATACATAAGCACCACAAGCATTTAATTAGAGGACTTCATTAAGCTCATCATTTTTTTTCTTTTCTTGACTCTCTAATCATTGATGCTCAGAACCTTGAGCTTTGAGGGAGTGCTTTTGCACTTGAGCCTAGCCTTGACTTCTAAGTGTTTTGTTTTCAAGCATTTGGCTTGATACATAAACACCACAAGCACTTAACAAATAAATTGCCATTGGTACTCAGAGCCTTTAGCTTTCTCATTCTTTCCCTTTTTTTTTCTTGCTTTAATTGTATTTGCTTCTTCAAGGTTTTCATAATTTCAAAAGATTTCACAAAATTTACTAGATGAAAAACTTCAATTAAATAAAATCCAATGCAATTGAGCAACAATCAATCATACTAGCTTTCCAATACTTGTATGCACATGCTAAATTCTTCTTTAATTCTTTGTTTGTTTATGATCATGATGCTTTTTTGCTTTTGAATTCACAAAACTCAAGTTGGTAGTCATAATGCCACAGCAACATGTTATAAATCATGATTCAAGCTATGCTTATTCATACACACATGTATACAGAGAAGATAAAGACAATCATGCAGTTTATGAAACAAATGAGAGGAAAAGGAACTTTACAACCTTGTAGTTCATCTTCTCTATTGTTGTCATTTTCCTCCCATTTTCCTCCTTCCCATACCAAACTCAGAATGCTTGTTCATCCTCAAGCAATAATTAGAACAATGGCTATGGGGCTCAGATGGATCATGAATGTCTTACACAATGAAATGTTAGTAGTACATGTGTTTCAAGCAAGCAAAATTGAGGATAACAATCAAGGCACAGAGAAATAAAAACACTATGATTGCAAACATAAGATGGTGTGCATGATACATTGCATAAAAAATATAAGTGGCACACCAAACTTAGTGTGACACTTTCACTTGGAATTGATGCAAGTATCTTGTAAGGATTGGAACCAAATTTTGTTGCATAGCAATACCAAACTTAGAATACAACCATATGTCAATTTATTTGAATTAAAACTAAACAAAAGAAACTGTTATATGTTAAATACAATCACCAAGCCAAGAATATGTCATGAATAAGGATCTCTTGGTGATATATTAACAAAAACAGTTAAGAAGCAAAATAAGTGGAAGTATTAAAAATAAAGAAGTAACTAAAGTAAACAGAATTATAAAGTGTCAAACCAAAAGAAAAACAACACTACAAAGGCCTTATGATTATGCAGACAAGTGATGTTGCTGGATGAGTTGCATAGAAAAATAAGTGGCACACCAAACTTAGAATCTTGGTGTGTCACTTTCATTTTTTTGATTTGATGCAATCATCCAAAAAGATTGAAAACAATGTGTTGCATGGCAACACCAAACTTAGAATGTAACCATATGCCAATTTATTGAAATTTAAACAAGGCAAGGAGAAGGAATGTTACCTACTGTTTACCTATTCTTCACTTTCTTCCTCTTCTTCCAGTTTGTTAAGAGGAATGACCTCAAAGGGGGAGAAGATTCAGCTATTGTCCCCTTTCTTGGTTTCCTCTCAGCAAGCTTCCTTTTGCACATGGCTTGATTGACCTTGCTTGCTGGACCAGGGACATGATTGGTGCTCTTGTTAGTTGCCTTCACTTCTTGGATGTCAAGACATGGTTGCTGTGTGATGTTTGGAGTTTGATCTTCATCCAGAGCCTTTTGAATTGGTGGTTCAATGAGCTTGTCCTTCATGTGCCTCTCTGTTTCCCTTGAGTTTGGACGTTCTTGATTGTCCTCCTCGCTAGCTTGTTCTTCCACTTCCTCTTTTACACTCAACATTTTCTTTAATAGCTCTTTCATGGAGGAGGTTTGTTGATATTCCCAAGCTTTCTCCATCTCCTCTTCATACCTTTCAATCATGGATTCAAGTGTTGAGGCATTTTGGTCCAGGGAAGTTTGTGAGATTTGTGAGTTGTCATGTGCTCTTGTCATCTCAAGTGCAGTTTTAGGTTCAAATATTTCCACCACCTCTTCCTTCTTCACTAAAAATTCACTTGACTCAGTAGCCTCTTCCTCTTGTTTTTCCTCTTTCCTTGTTGCACTCACCAATTGAGCTAACATTATTTCCATGTTTTTGAATGAATTCTCTTGCTCATTCCAGGATATATGTGCCTCCCTCTCATATTTTTCAATCATGGTTTCAAGCTTTGAGAGGCTTTGGTTCATGGAAGTTCGTGTGGGTGGTGAATTTTGATAGAGGCTTTCTGTTGAAGCATGGTCAAGTGATGATATCTTTGGATGAATATCATATGGAGCATTAGAATTTTCTTCAGCCACCATTAGAATCATGACTAGCATCATTTTGTGGTGGAAGAAAATATCCCATATGGTTTTCTTGCTCATCTTGTGTCTGTGAAGCAAATCTCCATGGATTGGAGTGCTCAGAATCTGTGATTTCTTGGTGATATTCCCAACCACCATTAGAGATTGGTGATGGTGGGTAATATCCCATAAAATTTGTTTGATCATAAGATGAGTTGAACTCCATTTAAATTTTGGAAAACACAACACCAAGAAAAATTGAAATTACTCATATCAGAGATGAGAATTTCTTAGTGAGGCAAAAACTCAAACACCTTGGTTTCACTTTAAAACAGAGAACAAAAACAAAAAAAATGCTTGATCTAGACTTCTCACCCACTTAATCATTGTTGATCTAATCAATCCCCGGCAACGGCGCCAAAAACTTGATGGTGTTTTTGTGGAAAAATAAATTTCCAACACACATATCCAACCGGCAAGTATACCGGGTCGCATCAAGTAGTAATAACTCACAAGAGTGAGGTCGATCCCAGAGGGATTGATGGATCAAGCAACTTTAGTGGGTGATTAGTTTAGTCAAGCTAACATTGAGTGAATTGTGTGAAGTGTAGCCAACAGAAAGTAAATGGCAGAAATCTTAAAGATGCAGAAAGTAAATTGGCAAGTAAGTTAAAGAGCAAGAAATGTAAATTGCAAGAATCTTAAATGACAAGAAATGTAAATTGCATTAAATGTAAAGGGGAGTGGGTGCTGGAAATTAAAGGAAGCAATAGATTAAGCAACTGGAAATTTAAATTGCAGAAAATGTAAATGTGCAGGAAATTAAATCAAGCTCAATGTGAACAGAAATGTGAAAGTGCAGAATGCAGGAAAGGAAATTACAGAAAAGTAAATGTAGTAGAAGACTGAGATCAATTCTCAAATCTCAAAGAGCATTTGACAATTTCAATGAAACAGTAAAAAAAAAAACAGAAGAGTAGCAAAGAGCTCAGCTAAATTGCAAAATAAAATTGATCTCAGGGAATCAAAGAGACTAGAAAACAAGTCTAGATCTCAATCCCTTCCTTGATCCAACAGCAAACAAGATGCAGAAAAATTAAAGATGAAAGCAGTAAAAGAACTTTGATTCAAATTGCAATTCACTAAAATTTTACAGCAAGGCAAACAAGAGAAATCTCAGAGGGAGAATGAAACAGAATTCCTTCACTTCTCAATCCAAGATTCAAAACAGAAATGAAAACTAAGAGAGCTTTCTAATGGAGCTTCCCTCTCTGAAATGAGAGTGATGCCTTTATATAGGCTTTACAAAATAAAAAATGAAAATAAAATTAAAACAAATTACAAAAATGAAAATCCTAATCTAATTGATCCATGTGCCTTTGAGTGATGATGTGGGCTTTGCTTGCTTTGGATTTGAGGAGAGATGGGTCTTGGATGGCCTTGGTTCAATTGGTGAAGATTTGAGTTCAAAGGGAATTTGAATTGAATTTTGGCCCATGGGTGTTCCCAGGAGGCTGCCCTGCCCTTGTGGAGGGCAGGACAGAAAATGGTGCGTGTTGGTGCTTGCGTGCGCGTTTGGGTGCTGCAGGATGCTGCCCTGCCCTTGTGGAGGGCAGGGCAATGTTGTCATGGTGCGTGCCATGCTTCCCTGAGCCGTGTCAAAGTGATGCGCGCAAGCTCCCTTGTGTGTAGCGCTCCCCACTTCCCCTTAGGTGCTTGGTTCGAAACCCATGGGTGGCACTTGGAGTTGATTTTTCTTGGATTTTCTTCAAGAAGAGCACAAGATTGCCCTGCCCTCCAAGAGGGCAGAGCAGAAATTTAAACGCTACTTTGCTTTGGAGTGAGGCTCCAGCTTCGAGCCTTGGTGGAAGCACTTTGGTTTATTTTCGCTTATTTTTTGCCATTAAAGATGCCTTTCGTTCCTGCCTCAATTGTAAGCCAAATATGGATTGCTATATATCGTTGGAAAGCTCTGAATGTCAGCTTTCCAACGCAACTGGAAGCACATCAATCGGACGTCTGTAGCTCAAGTTATAGCCCTTTGAAGGAGGCATGGTCATGCTGTGAGCGCCCAGATTTTACCTTAGCGAAAATTCTTGCTTCCAACCTCACTTTGCATCATGATTCTGCCCTGCCCTTGGTAAGAGCAGGGCAGTGTGTGCTGATTGCTTATTCTTCATTAATTTGGTCATGGGCCACGCTTTTAAAAGCGTGGCCTAAGCCTCCAAAGTGTGCTCCAACTTCAAAGTGTGTCCCAAAGCTCTTTTTTTCTCCTTTTTTTGTGCTTCTTTGCTTTTTTTTCTTTTTTTCCTACAAGATTTATAAAATTAAAAGATCAAGAAAATATATCATTTAAGCACAAAAGCATTCAATATTTAAGCACAAATCATCAATTTCTTGTATGAAAAAGCATAGAAAAAGGGTATATGATGACTTGTCATCACATGTTGCCATCCATTCAGATTTTGAGAGATCATGTTGACCTGTTGAGTCAACACTTTGTTCTGAGCCAATATGGCATTCAGAGCATCAATTTCAAGAACTCCTTTCTTCTGAGATATCCCATTATTCACGGAATTCCTCTCAGAAGTGTACATGAATTGGTTGTTTGCAACCATGTCAATGAGTTCTTGAGCCTCTTCAGGCGTTTTCTTCAGGTGAATAGATCCACCTGCAGAATGGTCCAATGACATTTTCGAAAATTCAGATAGACCATAATAGAATATATCTAATATGGTCCATTCTGAAAACATGTCAGATGGACATCTTTTGGTCAGCTGCTTGTATCTTTCCCAAGCTTCATAGAGGGATTCACCATCTTTTTGTTTGAAGGTTTGAACATCCACTCTCAGCTTGCTCAGCTTTTGAGGAGGAAAGAATTTATCCAAGAAGGCTGTGACCAGCTTATCCCAGGAGCCCAGGCTATCCTTAGGTTGTGAATCCAACCATATTCTAGCTCTGTCTCTTACAGCAAAAGGGAAAAGCATGAGTCTGTAGACTTCAGGATCAACTCCATTCGTCTTTACAGTCTCACAGATTTGCAAGAACTCAGTTAAAAACTGATAAGGATCTTCAGATGGAAGTCCATAAAACTTGCAGTTTTGTTGCATTAAAGCAACTAGTTGAGGCTTAAGCTCAAAATTATTGGCTCCAATGGCAGGAATGGAGATGCTCCTTCCATCAAATTTGGACGTTGGTTTTGTGAAGTCACCAAGCATTCTCCCTGCATTATTATTATTTTCGGCTGCCATCTCCTTCTCTTGTTCGAAAATTTCTGAAAGGTTGTTTCTGGATTGTTGTAATTTAGTTTCTCTTAGTTTCCTTTTCAGAGTCATTTTAGGTTCAGGATCAATTTCAACAAGAGTGCCTTTTTCCCTGTTCCTGCTCATATGAAAGAGAAGAAGACAAGAAAAGAAAGAGGAATCCTCTATGTCATAGTATAGAGATTCCTTTATGTTAGTAGAAAAAGAAAGGGGGAAGAATGTAGAAGAGGGGATTCGGATATTTAGATGGAGAGAGGTGAAGAGAAGTGTTAGTAATTAAATAATTAAATAGAATAAGAAAGGAGAGGGAGAATTTCGAAAATAATTTTAAAAAGAGTTAGTAATTTTCGAAAATTAGAGATAAGATGTGATTAAAATTAAAACATGAAACAATTAGTTAATTAAAAAGAATTTTTGAAAAAGGGGTGAGATATTTTCGAAAATTAGAGAGGGAAAAGTAGTTAGGTGGTTTTGAAAAAGATAGGAAACAAACAAAAAGTTAGTTAGTTGATTGAAAAAGATATTAAAATCAAATTTGAAAAGATAAGAAAATAAGAAGTTATATAAGATATTTTAAAATCAAATTTTGAAAAAGATAAAATTTTGAAAAAGACAAGATATAAAAGATAAGATAAAAATTTTAAGAAAAAGATATTTTGAAAAAGATTTATTTTTTAAAATGACTTAACTAACAAGAAACTACAAGATAAGATTCTAGAATTTTAAAGATTGAACCTTTCTTAACAAGAAAGTAACAAACTTCAAATTTTTGAATCAATCACATTAATTGTTAGCATATTTTTGAAAAATATGATATAAAGATAAGAAAAATATTTTGAAAATATTTTGAAAAAGATTTTTGAAATTTTCGAAAAATAAGAAAAAATGGAAAAGATATGACTTTTGAAAAAGATTTTGAAAAGATAAGATTTTTAAAATTGAAATTTTGACTTGACTTGTAGGAAACCACTAATTTTTGAAAATTTTTGACCAAGTCAACCCAAAATTTCGAAAATTTGGAGGGAAATAAGGAAAAGATATTTTTTGATTTTTTTGAATTTTTTAATGATGAAAGAGAACAACATAAAAAAAATGACCCAAAAGTTGAAAATTTTGGATCAAAACACATGATGCATGCAAGAACACTATGAATGTCAAGATGAACACCAAGAACACTTTGAAGATCATGATGAACATCAAGAACACAATTTTGAAAAATTTTTGATGCAAAGAAAACATGCAAGACACCAAACTTAGAAATCTTTAATGCATGGACTCTAACAAGCAAAAAAATGCATATGAAAAATAACAAACAACACAAAACAAGAAAACATCAAGATCAAACAAGAGGACTTATCAAGAACAACTTAAAGATCATGAAGAACACTATGAATGCATGGAATTTTCGAAAAATGCAAGAAAAATTTTTTAAAGCATGCAATTGACACTAAACTTAAAAATTGACTCAAGACTCAAACAAGAAACACAAAATATTTTTGATTTTTATGATTTTCTAATTTTTTTGGATTTTTATTATTTTTTTCGAAAAATAATGTTAGGAAAAACGAAAAAGAAAAGAAAAATTTTGAAAAAGATTTTTGAAAAGAAAATTACCTAATCTGAGGAACAAGATGAACCGTCAGTTGTCCATACTCGAACAATCCCCGGCAACGGCGCCAAAAACTTGGTGGACGAAATTGTGATTCCTTTGTTATTGTATTTTGTAAAATTCATTGCTTTTTCAACTATGTGTGGACACAACTCCGTTCAACTTAACCAGCAAGTGTACTGGGTCATCCAAGTAATACCTTACGTGAGTAAGGGTCGATCCCACAGAGATTGTTGGTATGAAGCAAGCTATGGTCACCTTGTAAATCTCAGTTAGGCAGATTAAACTGGTTTATGATGAGTTCGAAAACTAATAATAAAAAGAAAATAAAAGGGATAAAAATACTTATGTAAATCAATAGTGGGAATTTCAGATAGGTGTGTGGAGATGCTGTGCTCCTCTCGGATCTCTACTTTCTTATTGCTTTCATCCAATCCTTCTTACTCCTTTCCATGGCAAGCTTTATGTAGGGCATCACCATCATCAATGGCTACTTTTAATCCTCTCGGAAAAATGGTCCTATGCGCTGTCACTGCACGGCTAATCGTCTGGAGGCATCACCCTTGTTGATGGTTACATCCCATCCTCTCAGTGAAAATGGTCCAAATGCTCTGTCACAGCACGGCTAATCATCTGTCGGTTCTCAATTAGGTTGGAGTAGAATCCATTGATCCTTTTGCGTCTGTCACTAACGCCCAGCCTTCAGGAGTTTGAAGCTCGTCACAGTCATTCAATACCGGAATCCTACTCGGAATACCACAGACAAGGTTAGACTTTCCGAATTCCCAGGATCCTACTCGGAATACCACAGACAAGGTTAGACTTTTCGGATCCCCATGAATGCCGCCATCTATCTAGCTTATACCACGAAGATTCTGTTGGGGAATCTAAGAGATATGCGCCCGGCCTAAACTAGAACGGAAGTGGTTGTCAATCACGCGCGTTCATATGTGAGAATGATGATGAGTGTCACGGATCATCACATTCATCAAGGTGTTGTGCAACGTATATCTTGGAATAAGAATAAAAGAGAATTGAATAGAAAGTAATAATAATAGTATTGAAACTTGAGGTACAGCAGAGCTCCACACCCTTAATCTATGGTGTGCAGAAACACCACTGTTGAAAAGACATAAGAGAAAGGTTCAGGCATGGCCGAATGGCCAGCCCCCTTGAATGATCAAGAGACCGAATAATCAAAGGCTAAACAGTCAAAAGATTAAACTGTCAAAAGATGTCTAATACAATAGTTAAATGTCCTATATATACTAGACTAGCTACTAGGGTTTACATGAGTAAGTAATTGATGCATAAATCCATTTCCGGGGCCCACTTGGTGTATGCTTGGGTTGAGCTTGATCTATCCACGAGCTGAGGCTTCTCTTGGAGTTGAACTCCAAGTTATAACGTGTTTTGGGCGTTCAACTCCGGATCATGACGTTTTTCTGGCGTTTAACTCCAGACAACAGCATGTACTTGGCGTTCAACGCCAAGTTACGTCGTCAATTTCTGAATAAAGTATGGACTATTATATATTGCTGGAAAGCGCTGGATGTCTACTTTCCAACGCCGTTGAGAGCGCGCCAATTGGAGTTCTGTAGCTCCAGAAAATTCATTTTGAGTGCAGGAAGGTCAGATTCCAACAGCATCAGCAGTCCTTTTGTCAGCCTTTTTCAGAGTTTTGCTCAAGTCCCTCAATTTCAGCCAGAAATTTTCTAAAATCACAGAAAAATACACAAACTCATAGTAAAGTCCAGAAATGTGAATTTAACATAAAAACTAATGAAAACATCCCTAAAAGTAGCTTGAACTTACTAAAAACTACCTAAAAACAATGCCAAAAAGCGTATAAATTATCCGCTCATCAGACAACACTCAACCAACTTGGCGCAATAGTCTCGACCCCACATCTATGTATAAAATTCGCCACTACGAAAGGAATAGCCACGATAAAAGCATATCAAAAGATGGCACGTCGCTGTTATAACGAAAGCCTAAACCTCAGAGGCGGAGGAGAAGAGTTCCACACAATCGAGCTGGGCAGAGTCCAACGACTAATATCGGCACAATCCTAAGAGAAGATTCAAAAGAATTACTAATACAATTCTTACGAGATAATGTTGATCTCTTCGCGTGGAAAGCCGCAGACATGCCAGGAATAGACCTTAAGCTAATGAGTCATAAGTTGGCGGTCTACCCAGGATCTCGGCCGGTACAGTAGAGATGAAGAAAATTTGGGCCAGAGCAATCCCAGGCTGTGGAAGAACAAGTACAAGCACTACTGGAAGCAGGATTCATAAGAGAAGTCAAATACCCACTATGGCTAGCCAACGTCGTCTTGGTGAAAAAATCAAATGGGAAGTGGCGAATGTGCACCGATTATACCGATCTCAACAAAGCTTGTCCAAAAGATCCATACCCACTCCCAAATATTGACGCTCTGGTAGATGCTTCCTCCGGATATAGATATCTCTCGTTTATGGACGCATACTCGGGGTACAACCAAATCCCCATGTATCCACCAGATCAAGAAAAGACCTCGTTCTTAACACCGAAAGCAAAATACTGCTACATTGTGATGCCTTTCGGTCTCAAGAACGCAGGAGCTACTTATCAAAGGCTAATGAATAAAGTCTTCTTGGATCACATCGGAAAGGTCATGGAAGTCTACATGGACGACATGCTAGTAAAAACACAAAGCGAAGAGACATTATTGTCCGACCTGGCCCAAGTGTTCGACACCGTAAGAAAGCATGACATGCGACTCAATCCCGTGAAATGCACCTTTGCAGCAGAAGCGGGCAAATTCTTAGGTTTCATGCTCACACAAAGAGGAATTGAAGCAAATCCAGACAAATGCCAGGCCATACTCAACATGAAGAGCCCAACCTGTGTCAAAGAAGTACAGCAACTCAATGGGAGATTGGCCGCCCTATCCCGATTCTTAGCAGGAGCTGCGATAAGATCTCTCCCCTTCTATGCTACTTTAAGAAAGGGAAAACAGTTCGAATGGACAACAGAATGTGAGCAAGCCTTCCAAGACTTTAAGAAGTTCTTAGGACGGCCACCTATCCTATCTCGACCACGAGAAGGAGAACCACTCATATTATATCTCGCAGTAGGAAGCCGGGCAATAGCCTCAGCACTAGTCAGAGAAGACGAGAATGGACAACAACCCGTCTACTTCATTAGCAAATCACTACAGGGATCCGAGCTGAACTACCAGAAAATAGAAAAATTTGCCTATACTCTCATTTTAACATCCCGAAGACTCCGCCCTTACTTCCAGGCTCGCACCACTAAGGTTCGAGCTAACCAGCCCTTAAAAGGAATATTACAGAAAACAGATTTAGCAGGCAGAATTCTACAATGGGCAGTCGAGCTGTCAGAGTTCGACCTCCAATATGAAGCTCGGACGGCCATCAAATCACAGTATCTGACCGACTTTATCGCAGAATTCACAGATGCCCTGGAAACCCTCACAGAATGGAATCTCTATGTGGATAGTTCTTCAAATAAAACTGGAAGCGGAGCAGGCGTAATAATAGAAAGCAACCAAGGAACCCAAGTTGAGCTCTCCCTCAAGTTCGGGTTCCCGGCCTCAAATAATCAGGCGGAATATGAAGCATTGTTAGCTGGTTTGAAGCTGGCTGAAGAGGTGGGAGCTCAAAAACTCAACATTTACAGCAATTTACAAGTGGTCACATCACAAATAACAGGGAGCTACCAAGCCAAAGATCCCACCATGAAAAAGTATTTGGATAAGACCAAGGAACAGCTCAGACAAATTGGGGAATATAAGATCTGCCACATACCCCGCGAACAAAATGCCCGAGCTGACGCACTCTGGAAACTAGCAAGCACCAAACCAGGGGGCAACAATAGAAGCCTCATCCAGGAAATGTTACAAAACCCGTCAATCTCGGAAGAGGAAAAAGTCCTAGCCATAGTAAACCAGGACCAAGGATGGATGACCCCCATAATCAACTACCTCAAAACAGGAACACTCCCCACAGAAGAAAAGGAGGCAAAGAGGCTAAAAAGGGAGGCACAGTACTGCACCATCATAAACAACATCCTGTACAAAAGAGGGATCTCAGTACCATTATTAAAATGCGTGTCGACCTCCCACACAAAGGAAGTGTTAGAAGAAGTACACGGCGGCATTTGTGGCAATCATCTCGGAGTACGGGCCCTTGATAAACCACTATTTTATGGTTTATCTTGTGCTCAATTGAGTGGTTTTGGTCTACTCTTTACCCATTTATTCATACTATTTGCATGGTTTTATATTTCCTTCCTAATTATGTGTTTTGATTGAAAACATGCTTCTTTGTTCTTATATTTGCTTATTATTAATCCTCTCTTATTACCATTAGATGCCTTGATATGTGTGTTAAGTGTTTTCAGAGATTATAGGGCATGAATGGCTCAGAGGATGGAAAGGAAGCATGCAAAAGTGGAAGGAATACAAGAAGTTGGAGAAACTGCTAAGCTGTCCAGCCTGACCTCTTCGCACTCAAACAGCGATAACTTTAGCTACAGAGGTCCAAACGACGCGGTTCCAGTTGCGTTGGAAAGCTAACATCCGGGGCTTCGATTTGATATATAATTTGCCGTAGCTGCCCCGATGCCAGAAGACGCGAACGCGTGAGTCACGCGGACGCGTGACCTGGCAGGACCGCAACCCACGCGGCCGCGTGAGCCATGCGGCCGCGTCACTTTTCCGCGACCTGTACAGACCAGAAAGCGCTGGAAGTGACTTCTGGGCTGCTTTTGACCCAGTTTTCAGCCCAGAACACACAGATTAGAGGCTATAAAGTGGGGAAATGCATGTATTCATAATTATTCACTCATAATTTACTTTTTATGTTTTAAATGTAGTTTTGGAGAGAGAGGTTCTCTCCTCTCTCTCTCTTAGGATTTAGGTAGTGTTTTTAGAAATTAGGATTTAGGACTTCTCTTAGCTTTCTAGAGTGACTCTCGATCCCAGGTTTAATATTCCTTTTTACTATTTAATTTCTCTTATATATTTTGATTACTCTGAAACCTTTATTATGTTTGATTGATGTTGCCCAATTGGCTGTTGATGACATTTTTATTTAATGATAATTGAGGTATTTTCAATTTATAATTATTTTCTTTGAATTAAGTTGCCATTGCTTCCCATCTAAGGATATTTTTATTATTCCAGCAATTTTACTTTTTCCCCTTTTGGTTCTGATTAAGAATTTAGTAACTCAACAGTTGTTGAACTCAACGTAATTAATAATCGTTATCTTGCTAATTGAGCTGAACCTAAATAATCCCAACCTTTTCTTAGGAAATAATTAGGATTCAAAGGTTAATTTAATTAGTCCCTTGACTTTCCTTTGCCCTAGTAAAGGTTGACCAAGTGGAGTTTATATTTAACTTTTATTATAGTTGAGAGAGATAACTAAGTTAGACCTCTAAATTCCCTTATCTTGCCAAAAGTTATTTTATAGTTATTTATTTATTTTTAATTGCCATTTACTTTACTTGTCATTTAAATTACTTGCTTCTCACCTTCCAAACCCCGATTACAACCTTTATAACCAATAATAAGAACATACTTCCTCGCAGTTCCTTGAGATGACGACCCGAGGTTTGAATACTCGGTTAACAATTTCTAAAGGGGTTTGTTACTTGTGACACCCAAAACGTTTGCATGAAAGGACTTTTGAAGGTTTAGAAACTATACTTGCAACGAGGATTTATCTGCAAATTTCTAGACCACGCAAAAGTCCTCTCATCAGAATGGCGTCGTTGCCGGGGAACTGCTAACGTGTGCCTTATTATTGGTTATTGTAAATATTTTTCTTTTGCTTATTTATTTATTTTCCTTTTTCCTTTTTATCTTTATTTGCTACTATGAACTCTCACCCCTCTCGCTTTGAGTTTGGTTCTAATATTGTTAAAGGAAATAGAAGTTACAGCAGGAATGTGCATCAAGGTCAGACCAATCAAGGATGGATGGAACCAAGAGGATCTAATCAACCCTTTTGGCAGCAACACCCTCCGAGATATCCTGGACAAAGACCATTCTACCGCGCATACCCAGCTGAAAGACATGGTGGACAACCTTGTAACTATCAACAAGCCCCACCCCGTGCATACGAACCGTCCTTTCAACATAACCTCGAACCACCACACTCACAAGCTTCTCTTCACCATTCGCCATCATATGATCCTTACCTGACGCGCACCCACGCGAACGCGTGCCTTCTGCGGCCGCGTCGCATGCGCCGCACAGCTCACCCTAAAATTGCCACATATCATATCTTTCTTTCCTCCAAATCCTAATTTTTCTTCTCCTTTCTTATTTACTTCCTCTTCCCTTCTTTTCCTTCTCATTCTTCTTTTTCTTTTTTATTTTATTTTTATTTATTTGCATATTTCATTCATTACATTTTAATTTTGTGCACATTTTTATTTTTCCATTGGTGTTAAAAATTTTTCTTATTCAACTATTGCTTCTTTTCTTTAATTTATTTTGGTAACTTGTATTACACTGCGGAATGATATTAATTGTATGCCAATGCCAATCTTTTATGATACTTCCACTACCCACACTCCTCCCCTATGTTACAAATTTTGTACCACTGGCATGCCATGGCTTCTATTATTTTCTCACGTACATGTTGAAGCTTCCATGTAAATGAGACCATTATCGTTTGGCATTACCCAACCCATATTTCATTTATTTTCTATCTTTATTACTGGGTTACTTTTTCTTTCAGGATGGCCACCCGAAAGGGAATCAGAAGACGTTTACATGGGGAGACAGACAAGTCCATCTGCAAAATCTTAAAGAAAGGCATCAGTTGGAACAACCCGTCCACCTGCACATCTCAGCATGCACCGAGGACGGTGCAATCTTTAAGTGTGGGGAGGTCGATACTAATCTCCATGGGTTAGTTACTTCTTGACTCAACACCAATATTTTATTTTATTTGTTTGTTCATTATTGCATTTGCATGTTTAATTACATATTTGTTTGATTTTATGCATTTAGCTACTATTTGGTTAAAATAATAAATTTCTTTTAAGACCCTATTTTTGAAAAATTTCACTAATTTAAATTAAAAATTTGTTTGAAGTTGTAATTGGAACATAGTTTTTGAGCCAAAGAACACACAACCTGTGAGATTTGAGCTTATTTACATGGTTACATTATTTAACCATAAACATTTTATTCTTGTGTGTTTACTTCTCTATGATTGCAATCTTAGCTTTGTTTCATTCTATATATCCAATATTTAGTGTATTTAAATGCTTGCATATGATTGAGGCCATTGTTAATTCTAGCTCACTTATCCCAAAATTAGCCTACCTTTTACATCACCCTTGTTAGCCCCCTTGAGCTTTTAATCCCCTCTTGTTCTATAAACCACAATACTAGCCTTAAGCAGAAAATCAAAATAAAAATCCCAAGTTGAATCCTTGGTTAGCTTAAGATAGAAAATCATGAATAGAGTTAAATGTGGAAAACCTTGTGGGAACATGAGTGATAGAAACAAAGGGTTAGGAAGATTAAAAAAGAAATAAAAATAAATTTGGAAAGCATGCTCATAAGAAAATCAAAGTGATTCAATTACCATGTGCATCAAAAAAAAAAAAAATTTCAGCATCTGAATAAAAGGGGATACAAAAAGAAATTCCCCAATGAAAACAATGCACATGGGATAAAAATAAAAAGTGAAACATGA
Organism: Arachis stenosperma; assembly: GCF_014773155.1. Taxonomy (NCBI): domain Eukaryota; kingdom Viridiplantae; phylum Streptophyta; class Magnoliopsida; order Fabales; family Fabaceae; genus Arachis; species Arachis stenosperma. The sequence continues at coordinate 75,486,820 of NC_080380.1, read as the reverse complement.
GCATGTAATACAAAAGTGGGAAAAATTATGGGTAGCTAGGTATGATTTTAAAGTTATATAGAGTGTATGTATGCTAGGTGAGATCTTAGACTAATCAAGGATTCACTTTATAAAGCTCACTTAGCCATATATATACCCTTACCCTTACCTTAGCCCCATTACAACCTTGAAAAGACCTCATGATGTTTGCATTGGTATATTAAATATTGTTGATTGGTTAGGTGAAGAACAAATTTTAGAAAGCATGACTAGAGAAGAGTAGAGTGATTGACCCTAGACACTTGAGAGTTAGAGTGATATACACTACCAGTAAGGGTTCAATGCTTGATTCTATGTTCCCTGCTTTCATTAGCTATCTTCTTACAAGTTTACTTGTTTTTACTGTATGATTTGAATTAGTGAAATCTGAATTATTTTTGTCTTGGAGAACTTATTTATTTTTAACCAAGTAGGTAGAAACATTTTTGCATGTAGTTGCATTCATAGGTTGCATCTCATACATTCTATCATTCCTTTTCATCTTTATAGTTTCTCTTGAGCTTAGCATGAGGACATGCTTTTGTTTAAGTGTGGGGAGGTTGATAAGCCACTATTTTATGGTTTATCTTGTGCTCAATTGAGTGGTTTTTGTCTACTCTTTACCCACTTATTCATACTATTTGCATGGTTTTATATTTCCTTCCTAATTATGTGCTTTGATTGAAAACATGCTTCTTTAATCTTATATTTGCTTATTATTAATCATCTCTTATTACCATTAGATGCCTTGATATGTGTGTTAAGTGTTTTCAGAGATTATAGGGCATGAATGGCTCAGAGGATGGAAAGGAAGCATACAAAAGTGGAAGGAATACAAGAAGTTGGAGAAACTGCTAAGCTGTCCAGCCTGATCTCTTCGCACTCAAACAGCAATAACTTTAGCTACAGAGGTCCAAATGACGCGGTTCCAGTTGCGTTGGAAAGCTAACGTCCGGGGCTTCGATTTGATATATAATTTGCCATAGCTGCCCCGACGCCAGGCGATGCGAAAGCATGAGTCACGCAGACGCGTGACCTGGCAGGAACACAACCCACGCGGCCGCGTGAGCCATGCGGCCGCGTCACTTTTCCGCGACCTGTACGGACCAGAAAGCGCTGGAAGTGACTTCTGGGCTGCTTTTGACCCAGTTTTCAGCCCAGAACACACAGATTAGAGGCTATAAAGTGGGGGAATGCATGTATTCATAATTATTCACTCATAATTTACTTTTCATGTTTTAAATGTAGTTTTGGAGAGAGAGGTTCTCTCCTCTCTCTCTCTCTCTTAGGATTTAGGTAGTGTTTTTAGAAATAAGGTTTTAGGACTTCTCTTAGCTTTCTAGAGTGACTCTCGATCCCAGGTTTAATATTCCTTTTTACTATTTAATTTCTCTTTTATATTTTGATTACTCTGAAACCTTTATTATGTTTGATTGATGTTGCCCAATTGGCTGTTGATGACATTTTTATTTAATGATAATTGAGGTATTTTCAGTTTCTAATTATTCTCTTTGAATTAAGTTGCCATTGCTTCCCATCTAAGGATATTTTTATTATTCCAGCAATTTTACTTTTTTCCTTTTTGGTTCTGATTAAGAATTTAGTAACTCAACAGTTGTTGAACTCAACGTAATTAATAATTGTTATCTTGCTAATTGAGCTGAACCTAAATAATCCCAACCTTTTCTTAGGAAATAATTAGGATTCAAAGGTTAATTTAATTAGTCCCTTGACTTTCCTTTGCCCTAGTAAAGGTTGACCAAGTGGAGTTTAGATTCAACTTTTATTATAGTTGAGAGAGATAACTAAGTTAGACCTCTAAATTCCCTTATCTTGCCAAAAGTTATTTTATAGTTATTTATTTATTTTTAATTGCCATTTACTTTACTTGTCATTTAAATTACTTGCTTCTCACCTTCCAAACCCCGATTACAACCTTTATAACCAATAATAAGAACATACTTCCTCGCAGTTCCTTGAGATGACGACCCGAGGTTTGAATACTCGGTTAACAATTTCTAAAGGGGTTTGTTACTTGTGACACCCAAAACGTTTGCATGAAAGGACTTTTGAAGGTTTAGAAACTATACTTGCAACGAGGATTTATCTGCAAATTTCTAGACCACGCAAAAGTCCTCTCATCAGAATGGCGTCGTTGCCGGGGAACTGCTAACGTGTGCCTTATTATTGGTTATTGTAAATATTTTTCTTTTGCTTATTTATTTATTTTCCTTTTTCCTTTTTATCTTTATTTGCTACTATGAACTCTCACCCCTCTCGCTTTGAGTTTGGTTCTAATATTGTTAAAGGAAATAGAAGTTACAGCAGGAATGTGCATCAAGGTCAGACCAATCAAGGATGGATGGAACCAAGAGGATCTAATCAACCCTTTTGGCAGCAACACCCTCCGAGATATCCTGGACAAAGACCATTCTACCGCGCATACCCAGCTGAAAGACATGGTGGACAACCTTGTAACTATCAACAAGCCCCACCCCGTGCATACGAACCGTCCTTTCAACATAACCTCGAACCACCACACTCACAAGCTTCTCTTCACCATTCGCCATCATATGATCCTTACCTGACGCGCACCCACGCGAACGCGTGCCTTCTGCGGCCGCGTCGCATGCGCCGCACAGCTCACCCTAAAATTGCCACATATCATATCTTTCTTTCCTCCAAATCCTAATTTTTCTTCTCCTTTCTTATTTACTTCCTCTTCCCTTCTTTTCCTTCTCATTCTTCTTTTTCTTTTTTATTTTATTTTTATTTATTTGCATATTTCATTCATTACATTTTAATTTTGTGCACATTTTTATTTTTCCATTGGTGTTAAAAATTTTTCTTATTCAACTATTGCTTCTTTTCTTTAATTTATTTTGGTAACTTGTATTACACTGCGGAATGATATTAATTGTATGCCAATGCCAATCTTTTATGATACTTCCACTACCCACACTCCTCCCCTATGTTACAAATTTTGTACCACTGGCATGCCATGGCTTCTATTATTTTCTCACGTACATGTTGAAGCTTCCATGTAAATGAGACCATTATCGTTTGGCATTACCCAACCCATATTTCATTTATTTTCTATCTTTATTACTGGGTTACTTTTTCTTTCAGGATGGCCACCCGAAAGGGAATCAGAAGACGTTTACATGGGGAGACAGACAAGTCCATCTGCAAAATCTTAAAGAAAGGCATCAGTTGGAACAACCCGTCCACCTGCACATCTCAGCATGCACCGAGGACGGTGCAATCTTTAAGTGTGGGGAGGTCGATACTAATCTCCATGGGTTAGTTACTTCTTGACTCAACACCAATATTTTATTTTATTTGTTTGTTCATTATTGCATTTGCATGTTTAATTACATATTTGTTTGATTTTATGCATTTAGCTACTATTTGGTTAAAATAATAAATTTCTTTTAAGACCCTATTTTTGAAAAATTTCACTAATTTAAATTAAAAATTTGTTTGAAGTTGTAATTGGAACATAGTTTTTGAGCCAAAGAACACACAACCTGTGAGATTTGAGCTTATTTACATGGTTACATTATTTAACCATAAACATTTTATTCTTGTGTGTTTACTTCTCTATGATTGCAATCTTAGCTTTGTTTCATTCTATATATCCAATATTTAGTGTATTTAAATGCTTGCATATGATTGAGGCCATTGTTAATTCTAGCTCACTTATCCCAAAATTAGCCTACCTTTTACATCACCCTTGTTAGCCCCCTTGAGCTTTTAATCCCCTCTTGTTCTATAAACCACAATACTAGCCTTAAGCAGAAAATCAAAATAAAAATCCCAAGTTGAATCCTTGGTTAGCTTAAGATAGAAAATCATGAATAGAGTTAAATGTGGAAAACCTTGTGGGAACATGAGTGATAGAAACAAAGGGTTAGGAAGATTAAAAAAGAAATAAAAATAAATTTGGAAAGCATGCTCATAAGAAAATCAAAGTGATTCAATTACCATGTGCATCAAAAAAAAAAAAATTTCAGCATCTGAATAAAAGGGGATACAAAAAGAAATTCCCCAATGAAAACAATGCACATGGGATAAAAATAAAAAGTGAAACATGAGCATGTAATACAAAAGTGGGAAAAATTATGGGTAGCTAGGTATGATTTTAAAGTTATATAGAGTGTATGTATGCTAGGTGAGATCTTAGACTAATCAAGGATTCACTTTATAAAGCTCACTTAGCCATATATATACCCTTACCCTTACCTTAGCCCCATTACAACCTTGAAAAGACCTCATGATGTTTGCATTGGTATATTAAATATTGTTGATTGGTTAGATGAAGAACAAGGTTTAGAAAGCATGACTAGAGAAGAGTAGAGTGATTGACCCTAGACACTTGAGAGTTAGAGTGATATACACTACCAGTAAGGGTTCAATGCTTGATTCTATGTTCCCTGCTTTCATTAGCTATCTTCTTACAAGTTTACTTGTTTTTACTGTATGATTTGAATTAGTGAAATCTGAATTATTTTTGTCTTGGAGAACTTATTTATTTTTAACCAAGTAGGTAGAAACATTTTTGCATGTAGTTGCATTCATAGGTTGCATCTCATACATTCTATCATTCCTTTTCATCTTTATAGTTTCTCTTGAGCTTAGCATGAGGACATGCTTTTGTTTAAGTGTGGGGAGGTTGATAAGCCACTATTTTATGGTTTATCTTGTGCTCAATTGAGTGGTTTTTGTCTACTCTTTACCCACTTATTCATACTATTTGCATGGTTTTATATTTCCTTCCTAATTATGTGCTTTGATTGAAAACATGCTTCTTTAATCTTATATTTGCTTATTATTAATCATCTCTTATTACCATTAGATGCCTTGATATGTGTGTTAAGTGTTTTCAGAGATTATAGGGCATGAATGGCTCAGAGGATGGAAAGGAAGCATACAAAAGTGGAAGGAATACAAGAAGTTGGAGAAACTGCTAAGCTGTCCAGCCTGATCTCTTCGCACTCAAACAGCAATAACTTTAGCTACAGAGGTCCAAATGACGCGGTTCCAGTTGCGTTGGAAAGCTAACGTCCGGGGCTTCGATTTGATATATAATTTGCCATAGCTGCCCCGACGCCAGGCGATGCGAAAGCATGAGTCACGCAGACGCGTGACCTGGCAGGAACACAACCCACGCGGCCGCGTGAGCCATGCGGCCGCGTCACTTTTCCGCGACCTGTACGGACCAGAAAGCGCTGGAAGTGACTTCTGGGCTGCTTTTGACCCAGTTTTCAGCCCAGAACACACAGATTAGAGGCTATAAAGTGGGGGAATGCATGTATTCATAATTATTCACTCATAATTTACTTTTCATGTTTTAAATGTAGTTTTGGAGAGAGAGGTTCTCTCCTCTCTCTCTCTCTCTTAGGATTTAGGTAGTGTTTTTAGAAATAAGGTTTTAGGACTTCTCTTAGCTTTCTAGAGTGACTCTCGATCCCAGGTTTAATATTCCTTTTTACTATTTAATTTCTCTTTTATATTTTGATTACTCTGAAACCTTTATTATGTTTGATTGATGTTGCCCAATTGGCTGTTGATGACATTTTTATTTAATGATAATTGAGGTATTTTCAGTTTCTAATTATTCTCTTTGAATTAAGTTGCCATTGCTTCCCATCTAAGGATATTTTTATTATTCCAGCAATTTTACTTTTTTCCTTTTTGGTTCTGATTAAGAATTTAGTAACTCAACAGTTGTTGAACTCAACGTAATTAATAATTGTTATCTTGCTAATTGAGCTGAACCTAAATAATCCCAACCTTTTCTTAGGAAATAATTAGGATTCAAAGGTCAATTTAATTAGTCCCTTGACTTTCCTTTGCCCTAGTAAAGGTTGACCAAGTGGAGTTTAGATTCAACTTTTATTATAGTTGAGAGAGATAACTAAGTTAGACCTCTAAATTACCTTATCTTGCCAAAAGTTGTTTTATAGTTATTTATTTATTTTTAATTGCCATTTACTTTACTTGTCATTTAAATTACTTGCTTCTCACCTTACAAACCCCGATTACAACCTTTATAACCAATAATAAGAACATACTTCCTCGCAGTTCCTTGAGAAGACGACCCGAGGTTTGAATACTCGGTTAACAATTTCTAAAGGGGTTTGTTACTTGTGACACCCAAAACGTTTGCATGAAAGGACTTTTGAAGGTTTAGAAACTATACTTGCAACGAGGATTTATCCGCAAATTTCTAGACCACGCAAAAGTCCTCTCATCAGCCCTCGCCAAAAAAGTACTCCGGGCAGGGTTCTATTGGCCAACATTACAGAAAGAAGCCACAGAATTTGTAAAGACATGTCCACCATGTCAGAAACATGCCAACTTTCACATCGCCCAGCCAGAAGAGCTCATCAACGTGACTTCGCCTTGGCTGTTTGCAAAATGGGGACTCAATCTTCTCGGCCCCTTTCCCCAGGGATCAGGATAAGTTAAATTTCTCATAGTAGGGGTAGATTACTTTACAAAGTGGATCGAGGCAAAACCCCTAGCCAACGCCACCGCCCAAAGAAGCCGAAAATTCCTATATAGAAATACTGTCACAAGGTTCGGAGTTCCATATTCAATAACCACAGACAATGGCACTCAATTCACATATGCAGGCTTCAGAAAACTAGTAGCCGACTTGAATATAAAGCACCAGTACACCTCCGTCGAACATCCACAGGCCAATGGACAGGCCGAAGCCGCCAACAAAGTCATATTGGCCGGGTTAAAACGGAGATTACAAGATGCAAAGGGAGCCTGGGCAGAAGAGCTTCCACAGGTCCTATGGGCATATCGAACGACGCCACATTCCACCACAAAGGAATCCCCCTTCCGGTTAGCATACGGAATAGAGGCAATGATTCCAGTAGAGATTGAGGAAAGATCGCCTAGAGTAGTTCATTACAATGAGGGAGCAAACTCCCAACTTCAGAGGGAAGAGCTCGACCTACTATTTGAAATCCAAGAAAGAGCTCGGATCAGGGAGGAAGCTCTAAAGCGCCGAATGGCTTCCAGATATAATCAAAGGGTAGTACCGAGAAGTTTTGCAGAGAATGATCTTATCCTAATCCGAAATGATATTGGAACAACTCGACCAGGAGAAGGAAAGCTGGCAGCAAACTGGAAAGGACCCTACCGAGTTATAGAAGTACTTGGGAAGGGCTACTACAGACTGTCCGAACTCGATGGACGAGAGCTTCCCAGATCATGGCACGCCTGCAACCTAAGAAGGTACTACAGTTAGAAAAGGTAAAGGATCTCATTATTGGATGCACTCTTTTTCCTGAAAAGGTTTTTTAATGAGGCACCACGTTGAGACCTAGACACTATCCGACTTAAAAGGATGAAAAAATTCCCACATGTATATATTTGCACTTTTCTTTGAATAAAATTTATTTAGATATTCTACAAGATTTCAAGATGCATTAATCTGAAGTATTCATCGTCCGATTATAAAGAAACAGATCGGCAGAAAGTGAAAAACAATTTCACTGCACGATCACAATAAAGATAACCGTCTGATAAAGGTGAAAACACGATTCACCCAAAAGACAATCTAAAGATGCCAACCACTTTCTACAAATCGGCAAAGATGAACACAGAATAATGTAAGAAGTTATCGAAAGCAATCCAAAAAAGAACCTGACGAGGTCTTACGGATAACTAAAATAATAACTTAAAGACTGGCCGACGTTCAGAAGTCGGACCAAGTCAACCCAAGTTATAAGTAAACCCTGGAAAGAGGTCTGGCCAACCTTATTAAAGAAGATTACTTTAACTTAGAAAGAGATCGACCTAACAAAGTCGGTTTCCTACAAAACAAAGTTATAAAAGTAATCCCTGAAAGAGACCTGACAAAGGTCCATGAAAGAGGATTACAAAAATAACTTAGAAAGAGATCGACCTAACAAAGTTGGTTTCCTACAAAACAAAGTTATAAAAGTAATCCCTGAAAGAGACCTGACAAAGGTACAAGAAAGAGGATTACAAAAATAACTTAGAAAGAGATCGACCTAACGAAGTCGGTTTCCTACAAAACAAAGTTATAAAAGTAATCCCTGAAAGAGACCTGACAAAGGTACAAGAAAGAGGATTACAAAAATAACTTAGAAAGAGATCGACCTAACGAAGTCGGTTTCCTGCTAAACAAAGTTATAAAAGTAATCCCTGAAAGAGACCTGACAAAGGTCCAAGAAAGAGGATTACAAAAATAACTTAGAAAGAGATCGACCTAACGAAGTCGATCTCCTACAAAACAAGTTATAAAAGTAATCCCCGAAAGAAACCTGATAAAGGTCCAAGAAAGGGGATTACAAAAATAACTTAGAAGGGGACCAACGCAAAGGAATCGGTTACGGAGCGCCAAAAATACATACAAAAGCGAGAAAACCGAGAAACAAGTCGGACCCACACAAATACAACCTCGAAGGATCCAAGCTATAAACAATACGTACAAAGCAATCCAAAGAGGTCGAGCTGCAAGGTTCCAGCATTCTCAGAAAATAGAAGAGATAACACGTCAAAAACCTTGATATAATCTACAAAGTTATAAAGCCTCTGATGAGCGGATAATTTATACGCTTTTTGGCATTGTTTTTAGGTAGTTTTTAGTAAGTTTAAGCTACTTTTAGGGATGTTTTCATTAGTTTTTTATGTTAAATTCACATTTCTGGACTTTACTATGAGTTTGTGTGTTTTTCTGTGATTTCAGGTAATTTCTGGCTGAAATTGAGGGACTTGAGCAAAACTCTGAAAAAGGCTGACAAAAGGACTGCTGATGCTGTTGGAATCTGACCTCCCTGCACTCGAAATGACTTTTCTGGAGCTACAGAACTCCAAATGACGCGATATTAACGGCGTTGGAAAGTGGACATCCAGAGCTTTCCAGCAATATATAATACTCCATACTTTATTCGGAAATTAACGACGTAACTTGGCGTTGAACGCCAAATACATGCTGCTGCCTGGAGTTAAACGCCAGAAACACGTCATGATCCGGAGTTGAACGCCCAAAACACGTTATAACTTGGAGTTCAACTCCAATAAACGCCTCAGCTCGTGGATAGATGAAGCTCAGCCCAAACATACACCAAGTGGGCCCCGAAAGTGGATTTATGCATCAATTACTTACTCATGTAAACCCTAGTAGCTAGTCTAGTATATATAGGACATTTAACTATTGTATTAGACGTCTTTTGACCACGTTTCATCTTTGGTCTCAGTTTTGTTTTATTCTTCATCTTAAGAGGCTATTGATCACATTTTAGGGGGCTGGCCATTCGGCCATGCCTGAACCTTTCACTTATGTATTTTCAACGGTGGAGTTTCTGCACACCATAGATTAAGGGTGCGGAGCTCTGCTGTACCTCAAGTTTCAATACAATTATCATTACTTTCTATTCAATTCTCTTTCATTCTTATTCCAAGATATACGTTGCACTTCAACTTGATGAATGTGATGATTTGTGACGCTCATCATCATTCTCACCTATGAACGCGCGTGACTGACAACCACTTCCGTTCTACTTTAGCCCGGGCGCATATCTCTTAGATTCCCCAACAGAATCTTCGTGGTATAAGCTAGATAGATGGCGGCATTCATGGGAATCCGGAAAGTCTAACCTTGTCTGTGGTATTCCGAGTAGGATTCCGGTATTGAATGACTGTGACGAGCTTCAAACTCCTGAAGGCTGGGCGTTAGTGACAGACGCAAAAGAATCAAGGGATTCTATTCCAGCCTGATTGAGAACCGACAGATGATTAGCCGTGCTGTGACAGAGCATTTGGACCGTTTTCACTGAGAGGATGGGATGTAGCCATCGGCAAGGGTGATGCCTCCAAACGATTAGCCATGCAGTGACAGCGCATAGGACCATTTTCCCGAGAGGATGAAAAGTAGCCATTGACGACGGTGATGCCCTACATACAGCTTGCCATGGAAAGGAGTAAGAAGAATTGGATGAATGTAATAAGAAAGTAGAGATTCAAGAGGAGCACAGCATCCCCATACGCCGATCTGAAATTCCCACCATTAATTTACATAAGTATTTCTATCCTATTTTATTTTCTGTTTATTATTAATTTTCGAAATCCATAACCATTTAATCTGCCTAACTGAGATTTACAAGGTGACCATAGCTTGCTTTATACCGACAATCTCTGTGGGATCGACCCTTACTCACGTAAGGTATTACTTGGATGACCCAGTACACTTGCTGGTTAAGTTGAACGGAGTTATGATCACACCAGAGATTATTAAGATCCCAATTCATCACACCATGATCTCTTTGGGGTATTTTTGATTTCATACAAATACAAAGAGACCAACTTTGAGGATCACAATTTCGTCCACCAAGTTTTTAGCGCCGTTGCCAGGGAACAATCAATTTCAAACAACAATTCAACAATTGTTTCCAGACCACAATGGTGCCGAGTTTTTAATCCGGCAACAACACCAAGTTTTTGGCGCCGTTGCCGGGGATTGTTCGAGTATGGACAACTGACGGTTCATCTTGTTGCTCAGATTAGGTAATTTTCTTTTCAAAAATTTTTTCAAAATTTTTCTTTTCTTTTTCGATTTTTTTCAAAAATATGTTCGAAAAAATTAATAAAAATCCAAAAAAAATCATAAAATCATAAAAAACCAAAAATATTTGTGTTTCTTGTTTGAGTCAATTTTTAGTTTGGTGTCAATTGCATGCTTTAAAAATTTTTTCTTGCATTTTTCGAAAATTTCTTGCATTTTTCGAAAAATTTTTCTTGCATATTTCGAAAATTTTTTTTTCATGATCTTCAAGTTGTTCTTGACAAGTCTTCTTGTTTGATCTTGATGTTTTCTTGTTTTGTGTCTTATGTTGTTTTTCATATGCATTTTTCGTTTGTTAGAGTCCATGCATTAAAAATTTCTAAGTTTGGTGTCTTGCATGTTTTCTTTGCATTAAAATTTTTCAAAAATATGTTCTTGATGTTCATCATGATCTTCAAAGTGTTCTTGGTGTTCATCTTGACATTCATAGTGTTCTTGCATGCATTCTTTGTTTTGATCCATAAAGAAAAGAGAAAAACACAAAAATGACGTTTTTAATTTTTCTCTCTCATCATTAAAAATTCAAAAAATCAAAAAAATATCTTTTCCTTGTTTCCCTCCAAATTTTCGAAATTTTGGGTTGACTTGGTCAAAAATTTTTAAAATTAGTTATTTCTTACAAGTCAAGTCAAATTTTCAATTTTAAAAATCTTATCTTTTCAAAATCTTTTTCAAAAATTATATCTTTATCAATTTTTTTCTATTTTTCGAAAATTTCAAAAAAATCTTTTTCAAAATCTTTTTCTTATCTTTACATCATATTTTCAAAAATTCACTAGTAATTAATGTGATTGATTCAAAAATTTGAAGTTTGTTACTTTCTTGTTTAGAAAGGTTCAATCTTTAAGTTCTACAATCTTATCTTGTAGTTTCTTGTTAGTGAAGTAAGTAATTTTAAATTTTTGAATTAAATCTTTTTATCTTTTATTTTATCTTTTTCAAAAATTTTATCTTTTTCAAAATTTGATTTCAAAATATCTTATCTAACTTCTTATCTTCTAATCTTTTCAAATTTGATTTTAATATCTTTTTCAACTAACTAATTAACTTTTGTTTGTTTCTTATCTTTTTCAAAACCACCTAACTACTTTTCCCTCTCTAATTTTCGAAAATATCTCATCTCTTTTTCAAAAATTCTTTTTTTTGTTTTAAATTTTAATTTTAATCTTATTTTATCTCTAATTTTCGAAAATTACTAACCCCTTTTTAAAATTATTTTCGAATTTTCTATCTCTTCTATCTTATTCTATTTAATTACTAACACTTATCTTCACCTCTCTTCATCTAAAAAAATCCGAACCCATTCTTCTTCACTCTTCTCCCCTTTCTTCTTCTACTAACATAAAGGAATCTCTATACTGTGACATAGAGGATTCCTCTTTCTTTTCTTGTTTTCTTCTCTTTCATATGAGCAGGAACAAGGAAAAAGGCACTCTTGTTGAAATTGATCCTGAACCTGAAAGGACTTTGAAGAGGAAACTAAGAGAAGCTAAATTACAATAATCCAGAAGTAACCTTTCAGAAATTTTTGAACAAGAGAAGGAGATGGCAGCCGAACTCAATAATGATAATGCAAGAAGGATGCTTGGTGACTTTACCAAACCCACGTCCAAATTTGATGGAAGAAGCATCTCCATTCCTGCCATTGGAGCAAACAATTTTGAGCTTAAGCCTCAACTAGTTGCTTTAATGCAACAGAACTGCAAGTTTTATGGACTTCCATCTGAAGATCCTTACCAGTTTTTAACTGAGTTCTTGCAGATTTGTGAGACTGTAAAGACGAATGGAGTTGATCCTGAAGTCTAAAGACTCATGCTTTTCCCTTTTGCTATAAGAGACAGAGCTAGAATATGGTTGGATTCACAACCTAAGGATAGCCTGGACTCCTGGGATAAGCTGGTCATGGCTTTCTTGGATAAATTCTTTCCTCCTCAAAAGCTGAGCAAGCTTAGAGTGGATGTTCAAACCTTCAAGCAAAAAGATGGTGAATCCCTCTATGAAGCTTGGGAAAGATGCAAGCAGCTGACCAAAAGGTGTCCATCTGACATGTTTTCAGAATGGACCATATTAGATATTTTCTATTATGGTCTATCTGAATTTTCAAAAATGCCATTGGACCATTCTGCAAGTGGATCCATTCACCTAAAGAAAATGCCTGCAGAAGCTCAAGAACTTATTGACATGGTTGCAAATAACCAATTCATGTACACTTCTGAGAGGAATTCCGTGAATAATGGGACGCCTCAGAGGAAGGGAGTTCTTGAAATTGATGCTCTGAATGCCATATTGGCTCAGAACAAAGTGTTGACTCAGCAAGTCAACATGATCTCTCAAAGTCTGAATGGATGGCAAAATGCATCCAACAGTACTAAAGAGGCAGCTTCTGAAGAAGCTTATGATCCTGAGAACCCTGCAATGGCAGAGGTTAATTACATAGGTGAACCTTATGGAAACACCTATAATTCATCATGGAGAAATCATCCAAATTTCTCATGGAAGGATCAATAGAAGCCTCAACAAGGCTTTAACAATGGTGGACGCAATAGGCTGAGCAATAGCAAGCCTTTTGCATCATCTTCTCAGCAACAGACAGAGAATTCTGAATAAAGCACTTCTCATTTAGCCAATCTAGTCTCTGATCTGTCAAAGGCCACATTCAGTTTCATGAGTGAAATAAGAACCTCCATCAGAAATCTGAAGGCACAAGTGGGCCAGCTGAGTAAGAAAGTCATTGAAACTCCTCCCAGTATTCTCCCAAGCAATACAAAAGAGAATCCAAAAGGAGAGTGCAAGGCCATTGATGTAATCAACATGGCCGAATGCACAAGGGAGGAGGAGAACGAAAATCCTAGTGAGGAAGACCTCCTGGGACGTCCCTCAAGCAAGAAGGAGTTTCCTATTAAGGATCCAAAGGAATCTGAGGCTCATATAGAGACCATAGAGATTCCATTAAATCTCCTTCTGCCATTCATGAGCTCTGAAGAATATTCTTCCTCTGAAGAGGATGAAGATGTGACTGGAGAGCAAGTTGCTCAATATTTAGGAGCTATCATGAAGCTGAATGCCAAGTTGTTTGGTAATGAGACTTGGGAAAGTGAACTTCCCTTACTCATTAATGAACTAGATACCTGGATTCAGCAAATTTTACCTCAAAAGAGACAAGATCCTGGCAAGTTCTTAATACCTTGTACCATAGGCACTATGACCTTTGATAAAGCTCTATGTGATCTGGGGTCAGGGATAAATCTTATGCCACTCTCTGTAATGGAGAAGCTGGGGATCATTGAGGTACAACCTGCCTTGTTCTCATTACAATTGGCAGACAAGTCATTGAGACAAGCTTATGGAATAGTAGAGGACGTGTTAGTAAAGGTTAAAGGCCTTTACATCCCTGCTGATTTCATAATCTTAGACACTAGGAAGGAAGAGGATGAGTGCATCATCCTTGGAAGACCTTTCCTAGCTACAGCAGGAGCTGTGATAGACGTCAACAGAGGTGAATTAGTCCTTCAATTGAATGGGGACTACCTTGTGTTTAAGGCACATGGCCATCCCTCTGTGACAAAAGAGAGTAAGCATGAAGAGCTTCTCTCAGTTCAGAGTCAAGAAGGGCCCCCACAGTCAAACTCTAAGTTTGGTGTTGGGAGGCCACAACCAAACTCTAAGTTTGGTGTTAAGACCCCATATCCAAACTCTAAGTTTGGTGTTGGGACTATACAACATTGACCTGATCACCTTGTGGCTCCATGAGAGCCCACTGTCAAGCTATTGACATTAAAGAAGCGCTTGTTGGGAGGCAACCCAATTTTATTTATCTAATTTTTATTTTATTTTATTTTATTGTTATTTTGTGTTTTATTAGGTACATGATCATGTGGAGTCACAAAAAATATATAAAAATTAAAAACAGAATCAAAAAAAGCAGAAGAAAAATCACACCCTGGAGGTAGGACAGACTGGCGTTCAATGCCAGTAAGGAGCATCTAGCTGGCGTTCAACGCCAGAACAGAGCATGAATCTGGCGCTGAACGCCAGAAACAAGCAACATTCTGGCGTTTGAACGCCAGGAATGTGCCTTAAGAAAAGCTGGTGCTGAACGCCAGTAAGAAGCATGGAACTGGCGTTCAATGCCAGAAACATGCTTTACATGGGCGTTGAACGCCCAGAACATGCACCACTCGGCGTTTAAACGCCAGAATGGTATGCAAAGGCATTTTACATGCCTATTTGGTGCAGGGATGGAATTTTTTGACACCTCAGGATCTGTGGACCCTACAGGATCACCTCAGGATCTGTGGACCCTCAAAATTCAAAAATATTTTCCCACCCAATCCCACCCTAAATGGCCGAACCCACCCTCTCCCCTTTCCCTATATATACCCTTCCATTTTACTTCATTTTCACACAACACAACCCTCTCTTCCATACTTTGGCCGAACCTACACTTCCCCTTCTCCTCCATATTCTCTTCTTCTTCTCTTCTCTTCTTTCTTCTCTTGCTCGAGGATGAGCAATATTTTAAGTTTGGTGTGGTAAAAGCATAATCTTTTTATTTTTCCATTACCATCAATGGCACCTAAGGCCGGAGAATCCTCTAGAAAAGGAAAAGGGAAGACTAAAGCTTCCACCTCCGAGTCATGGGAGATGGAAAGATTCATCTCCAAGAGCCATCAAGACCACTTCTATGATCTTGTGGCAAAGAAGAAGGTGATCCTTGAGGTCCCTTTCAAGCTCAAGAAAAATGAGTATCCGGAGATCCGACATGAGATCCGAAGAAGAGGTTGGGAAGTCCTAACCAACCCCATGCAACAAGTCGAAATCTTAATGGTTCAAGAGTTTTATGCCAATGCATGGATCACTAGGAACCATGATCAAAGTATGAACCCGAGTCCAAAGAATTATCTCACAATGGTTCGGGGGAAATACTTAGATTTTAGTCCGGAGAATGTGAGATTGGCGTTCCACTTGCCCATGATGCAAGGAGATGAACGCCCCTACACTAGAAGGGTCAACTTTAATCAAAGGTTGGACCAAGTCCTTATGGACATATGTGTGGAAGGAGCTCAATGGAAGAGAGACTCCAAAGGCAAGCCAGTCCAACTAAGAAGACTGGACCTCAAGCCTGTGGCTAGAGGATGGTTGGAGTTCATTCAATGCTCCATCATTCCCACTAGCAACCGATCTGAAGTTACTGTGGATCGGGCCATCATGATTCATAGCATCATGATTGGAGAGGAAGTAGAAGTTCATGAGGTCATCTCCAATGAAATCTACAAAATAGCCGACAAGCCCTCCACCATGACAAGGCTAGCTGTTCCTCACCTTATTTGCCATCTATGTTACTCAGCTGGAGTTATCATAGAAGGAGACATCTCCATTGAAGAGGATAAGCCCATCACCAAGAAGAGGATGGAGCAAGCAAGAGAGACCCTCCACGGTTCTCAAGAGATGCATGAGGAAGCTCATCATCAAGAAATCCCTGAGATGCCTCAAGGGATGCACTTTCCTCCCAACAACTATTGGGAACAAATCAACACTTCCTTAGAAGATTTGAGCCACAATGTGGAACAATTAAGGGTGGAACATCATGAGCACTCCATCATTCTCCATGAAATAAGAGAAGATCAAAGAGCAATGAGGGAGGAGCAACAAAGGCAAGGAAGGGACATAGAAGAGCTTAAGGACATTGTTGGTCCTTCAAGAAGAAGACGCCACTAAGGTGGATTCATTCCTTGTTCTTATTTCTTTCTGTTTTTTGGTTTCTATGTTATGTCTATCTATGTTTAGTGTCTCTACTTCATGATCATTAGTATGTAGTAACCATGTTTTAAAGCTATGAATAAAATCCATTAATCCTTCACCTCTCTTAAATGAAAAATGTTTTAATCCAAAAGAACAAGAAGTACATAAATTTCGAAAATTGTCCTTGAATTTAATTTAATTATATTGATGTGGTGACAATACTTTTTGTTTTCTGAATGAATGCTTGAACAGTGCATATTTTTGATCTTGTTGTTTATGAATGTTAAAACTGTTGGCTCTTGAAAGAATGATGAACAAAGAAAAATGTTATTGATGATCTGAAAAATCATGAAATTGATTCTTGAAGCAAGAAAAAGCAGTGAATAGCAAATGCTTGCGGAAAAAAAAAAGCAAGCAGAAAAAGCCAATAGCCCTTAAAACCAAAGGGCAAGGGTAAAAAGGATCCAAGGCTTTGAGCATCAATGGATAGGAGGGCCCAAGGAAATAAAATCCAGGCCTAAGCGGCTAAATCAAGCTGTCCCTAACCATGTGCTTGTGTCATGAAGATCCAAGTGAAAAGCTTGAGACTGAGTGGTTAAAGTCGTGATCCAAAGCAAAAGAGTGTGCTTAAGAGCTCTGGACACCACTAACTGGGGACTCTAGCAAAGCTGAGTCATAATCTGAAAAGGTTCACCCAGTTATGTGTCTGTGGCATTTATGTATCCGGTGGTAATACTGGAAAACAAAATGCTTAAGGCCACGGCCAAGACTCATAAGTAGCTGTGTTCAAGAATCAACATGCTTAACTAGGAAAATCAATAACACTATCCGAAATTCTAAGTTCCTAGAGAAGCCAATCATTCTAAACTTCAAAGGAAAAAGTGAGACGCCAAAACTGTTCAGAAGCAAAAAGCTACAAGTCCCGCTCATCTAATTATAATTAATATTCATTGATATTCTGGAATTTATAGTATATTCTCTTCTTTTTATCCTATTTGATTTTCAGTTGCTTGGGGACAAGCAACAATTTAAGTTTGGTATTGTGATGAGCGGATAATTTATACACTTTTTGGCATTGTTTTTAGGTAGTTTTTAGTAAGTTCAAGCTACTTTTAGGGATGTTTTCATTATTTTTTTATGTTATATTCACATTTCTGGACTTTACTATGAGTTTGTGTGTTTTTCTGTGATTTCAGGTAATTTCTGGCTGAAATTGAGGGACTTGAGCAAAACTCTGAAAAAGGCTGACAAAAGGACTGCTGATGCTGTTGGAATCTGACCTCCCTGCACTCGAAATGGATTTTCTGGAGCTACAGAACTCAAAATGGTGCGCTCTCAACGTCGTTGGAAAGTACACATCCAGAGCTTTCCAGCAATATATAATAGTACATACTTTATTCGGAAATTAACGATGTAACTTGGCGTTGAACGCCAAGTACATGCTGCTGCCTGGAGTTAAACGCCAGAAACACGTCATGATCCGGAGTTGAACGCCCAAAACACGTTATAACTTGGAGTTCAACTCCAATAAACGCCTCAGCTCGTGGATAGATCAAGCTCAGCCCAAACATACACCAAGTGGGCCCCGGAAGTGGATTTATGCATCAATTACTTACTCATGTAAACCCTAGTCTAGTATATATAGGACATTTAACTATTGTATTAGACGTCTTTTGACCACGTTTCATCTTTGGTCTCAGTTTTGTTTTATTCTTCATCTTAAGAGGCTATTGATCACATTTTAGGGGGCTGGCCATTCGGCCATGCCTGAACCTTTCACTTATGTATTTTCAACGGTGGAGTTTCTGCACACCATAGATTAAGGGTGTGGAGCTCTGCTGTACCTCAAGTTTCAATACAATTATCATTACTTTCTATTCAATTCTCTTTCATTCTTATTCCAAGATATACGTTGTACTTCAACTTGATGAATGTGATAATTCGTGACGCTCATCATCATTCTCACCTATGAACGCGCGTGACTGACAACGACTTCCGTTCTACTTTAGCCCGGGCGCATATCTCTTAGATTCCCCAACAGAATCTTCGTGGTATAAGCTAGATAGATGGCGGCATTCATGGGAATCCGGAAAGTCTAACCTTGTCTGTGGTATTTCGAGTAGGATTCCGGTATTGAATGACTGTGACGAGCTTCAAACTCCTGAAGGCTGGGCGTTAGTGACAGACGCAAAAGAATCAAGGGATTCTATTCCAACCTGATTGAGAACCGACAGATTGTTAGCCGTGCTGTGACAGAGCATTTGGACCATTTTCACTGAGAGGATGGGATGTAGCCATCGGCAAGGGTGATGCCTCCAGACGATTAGCCATGCAGTGACAGCGCATAGGACCATTTTCCCGAGAGGATGAAAAGTAGCCATTGACGATGGTGATGCCCTACATACAGCTTGCCATGGAAAGGAGTAAGAAGAATTGGATGAATGTAATAAGAAAGTAGAGATTCAAGAGGAGCACAGCATCCCCATACGCCGATCTGAAATTCCCACCATTAATTTACATAAGTATTTCTATCCTATTTTATTTTCTGTTTATTATTAATTTTCGAAATCCATAACCATTTAATCTGCCTAACTGAGATTTACAAGGTGACCATAGCTTGCTTCATACCGACAATCTCTGTGGGATCGACCCTTACTCACGTAAGGTATTACTTGGATGACCCAGTACACTTGCTGGTTAAGTTGAATGGAGTTATGATCACACCAGGGATTATTAAGATCCCAATTCATCACACCATGATCTCTTTGGGGTATTTTTGATTTCATACAAATACAAAGAGACCAACTTTGAGGATTACAATTTCGTCCACCAGCCTCGGAGGCCATCAAAACCTACCTTAAAAAGATAGCGAGCTACTCTTTGTTTTTCAAAATAAAAGTTGCTAAAACAAGCAACTAGAAAACGTCAGCAAATAAACAAGAGCAATGCTAGGGGGCCAGCAACTTTTGTGATTGTTAGCCATCAATTAGCCATCAATGATGATTTGATGGTGTGAGATTGGTGTGAGATTTCATCCAATGGCTCACATTTTTCTGCTGGTTACATGCTGGCCAAAATTCAATAGAATTGCTGGCCCCCTAGACTTTCCCAATAAACAAAAAGTTTTAAGAGCCCATGATGACAAGTCATCATATGCCTATTTTTCAAGCTAATTTCACTTGTTTCACTAGTTTTTATTGCACTTTCTTGCACTATAAGTAAGTAATTTAGAGTGGAAATGCATGCTTTATTTGAATCAAACAACCACCATTTAATTGATGCTAAATCATGAGGTTTAAGCTAAATTTATTGATTTTTAATTGATTTATAAACCTTGTGAACTTAGTGATACTTTGATTGGTTGTTTTGATTATTTGTAGGTGAAGAAAAGAAGAAAAGAAGGAAGCGTGGCTTAAGAAGTGTGGCCAAAGGAAGAAAATAGTGTGGCAAAAGAAGAAGAGGTGTGGCACAACATTGAAGGAGGAAGCCACATTGCTCTCCCCAAGAGCACACTGCTCTCCAAGGGAGCACAACAATGAACCAAGCATGCAAGGCTTCACTGCCCTGCCCTCCTTGAGAGCGGAGCACAATTCTAGGCCAAGAAACAAGGGAAGGAAAAATTCTGCCTTGCCCTCCTGAAGAGCAATTTCGGGCTCCTCTTGAAGAAAATCCAAGAAAAATCAACTCCAAGTGCCATCCATGGGTTTCGAACCCAAGCACATAAAGGGGAGGAAGTAGCGCCACTCACAAGGAAAAATGAGCCACACTTGGCCAAAATGTCATCCCCAAGTTTCGAACCTAAGGCACCTCCACTCCTTGCATGCGCCACCTTTATTTCCTTCACAAAGAAAAAGAGCCAGCATGCCTTCCCAAGGTTTTGAACTTGGGACCTCACCCAAGAACAAGGAAAGCTTTGCGCTGCCCACAAGGAGGGCAGAGCAGCATTCCTTGGCGCAAATGAGGCGC
Organism: Arachis stenosperma; assembly: GCF_014773155.1. Taxonomy (NCBI): domain Eukaryota; kingdom Viridiplantae; phylum Streptophyta; class Magnoliopsida; order Fabales; family Fabaceae; genus Arachis; species Arachis stenosperma. Next base: position 75,466,482 of record NC_080380.1, on the reverse strand, counting down.
GCATGATTGACACGGGCAGGGAGGCAAGGCACGCACCATGACACCACTGCCCCGCTCTCCACAAGGGCAGGGCAATCCCCTGGTGCCCCTCCCACACATGGCGCGCTAATTGGATCCTCATGCAAGGCTTTACTGCTCTGCTCTTCACAAGAGCAGAGCAGCCTCCTAGGAGTGAAATGGGCTGAAACTCACCTAAGAATCTAATTTAATTCAATTCTTCACCCATCTTTCAAGCCCACTCAAAATTCTTAGATCAAAAATAGAAAATGTATAAATAGGTGTTAGTTAGGATTAGAAGGGGGCTCTTTTTCTTTTTTTGGTTACTTGGAACTTTTACTTTTTACCTTCACTTCCATTTTTAAATCCTGAGTCAACTTGAAAGCTGATTTTTCATTTTTTTGTTTTCTGCAATAGCTGGAGAATTGGAGGAGAGAATTCACTTCTTCTTCCTATGATCTTTTTATTTTCTTCACTGGGTTTTGTTTGAGTCTTGAGTGTGAAGAATTGAGGAACTTCTATCTCAATCTCTATTTAAGATCTCTTTAATTTTCTTAATACATAATTGAGTTAAATTCAATTTCCTTTACTGCTTCAATCTTCAATTTCTCTTTAATTGCTTTGTGAACTTGGATCTAGAAAGGTAATTGAGATATAGACTCTGCTATCTAGTCTCTGGAGTCCTGAGATCTAATTTTCTTTTTGGTTCTTCTGCTGAACCACTGCTGCAATTACATTTTCACTTTCTGTTTGTACTCTAGTTACTTTAAATTCATCTCTTGCTTGGTTAATTGTTGAAATTTAATTTCCCTTGCTTAAATTCTGAATTCCCAGTCCTCAAATCCCTTTTCAATTCAAGCAATTTATATTTCTTGCACTTTAAGTTACCGCAATTTACATTTCTTGCACTTTAAATTTCAGTCATTTAATTTCTTGTTCTTTAAGATTCAGTACCTTTACTTTCAATTCTCTTTAATTTCTGCAATTCATCCCTCTCCCTTTACATTTCCTGCTATTTACTTACTGTTGGATACAAAATCACTCAAATCAATCTTTGTTTGCTTGACTAAATCATCCACTAAACTAAAATTGTTCAATCCTTCAATCCCTGTGGGATCGACCTCACTCCCGTGAGTTTTATTACTTGATGCGACCCGGTACACTTGCCGGTGAGTTTTGTGTTGGATTATTTTCCACACATCAGCCTACAAGCCGGGCCAACTACATAAATATCCAGAAAGAGATCAGCAAGCATCAGGAGCCTTCTTGGCAGCATCAGGACAAGGAGAAGGAGGACGAGTCTGAATAGGCACAGCGTCTATAGTTCCATCCTCCCGGTTCAGAACCTGGCAATCCGAATCAGGTGCAACCAGAGGAGCAGAAGAGGTCGACACTTTGGCAGAGGACACAGGGGGAGGATCAGCATCATCATCACCCTCGTCATCAGGGACAATCTTGCCATCTCTGACAACGTTGTCCAGGCTGAAAGGGGTGAGATCGGCCTCAGGAGCAATGACCCGAACTTGCTCCTTCAAGTTCTCGTAAGCAGCAGTCACGCTACCTACTAGATGACCTTGGAGCTCAGAATAATCTTCCCGGGCATTGTCCAACTCCCCCCTCAGGCGCATCACCTCCCGATAAGACGTAACGTAACTCTCCTTATGCATCATGGCTGTGTCCTCGGCCAACCTCAAAGAAGTTGCCAGTGAAAGGGAACTCGCCTTCTCGTTCTCTAGATCCTTCTTCAACTTGGTCACCTTTACTTCAAGTTCCTCCTTTAGCTCCCTCATCCGGTCAAACTCCTGCTTTGCCTCCTCCATAAATGCTTTAGTGGCATGGAGAGGAAGATTCTGAGCAGTCCGGTATATAGCCGCCACCATATACACCATCTTTACGTTATTTCGGGCCATAAATTCCAAATGATGGAGGATGGACACATCGTCCATGGAGAGGGTACCATAGGGGCCGATTTGCCGATCCACAAATTCAATGGCATTAAAATCAAGAGCATTGAGGTCGAAAGGCTCAGCTATTTTTTGTTTTTTATTGGGAGGAGCAACAGAAGGAGCAGCAGAAGTAGGGTGAGGATCCACCAGACGAACTCGGGGAGTAAGGATCACCTTCTTCACCCCAGGGGAACTCGGCATAGATGGCTTCACGCGCACTTGGGAAGATCCTTCCCCAGCCGCCTTGGCCGAGATGTTTCTAGCAGCAGTCACCCTCTGCGCTCTTTTAAAAGCTTTCATGGATTCTGTTCATACCCTAGGTCGAGCTGTCTGACCCGGGATGTTCGACAAACAAAGCGACCGACCTCTTCAGGTCAGGACAACCCGACCTCTCCTCAAAGAGCTCGGCCAAGTCACAGGAAAGCCCAAATGAAGGGCCCAAATAGAGGAACGCGCCCCAAATCCAAGGGCAGCCCAAGCCCATAGAGATAAAGGCGGTTCCCTTAAAGATGACCTCACTTAAAGATAAGATAAAGATAAGATAAGATAACTAACTTATCTTATCCGCAGGAGGCCACATCTCACCATTATAAATACACTGGAGCACCCAGGTATAACTCATACTCTGATTCTACTCAATACCTGTTTAATACCCTTGCTAACTTAAGCATCGGAGTCCCTTGCAGGTACCCCCCACCCTTCGGTGACAAAGGATCAACAGCATTCTCAGTTCCACAAGTCGGACACACCAGCTCCGGCTGCTATACACCTGCCGGACACGTCGGCTCTGACCAGCACAGAAGATCTCGATCGAGATCGACCTATAGTTTCAGGTAACCCTTGGAACATTGGCGCCGTTGCCGGGGAACCTGGAAGTCATCCCATCAACATGGCGGATGACCATGACAACGACCACGACTTAGGATTGGAAGATAGAACGCCGCATAAAAATGTGGATACTATACTCAAAGATACGCCGGAACCCAACGGAGACAAAAATCCATCAAATCCGGGAGCAATAGAAGCGCTTCAAAATCGATTGGAGCAACTTGAGAAAGAAGCCCAACATCAACGTGAAAAAGAAGAAGATCTACGTCGGGAGATAAGGCAGCGCCGAGAATTAGAAGACAAACTTATAAAACTTGAAGCTGATCTCAAAACCAAAGCTACTCGGCCATCCACAGAAGACAGCCCTCAGAAAGATCAAGATCCATTCACCAGAGAAATTATGAAGACCAAAATCCCAAAGGATTTCAAACTTCCGGATATGACGCTGTATGACGGCACCTCAGACCCCAACCACCATCTCAGCAACTTCAGAAGTAGAATGTACCTCACTGATGCCTCAGATGCAGTTCGCTGCAAAGCCTTTCCAACAACTCTCACCAAGACAGCCATTAAATGGTTCGATAACCTGCCTCCAAAATCCATCTCAAGTTTCGACGACTTGGCCAAAAAGTTCCTGGCCCGATTCTCCATACAAAAGGACAAAGCCAAACACGCACCCAGTCTACTCGGGATCAAGCAGGGAGATCGAGAAAGTCTTCGCAACTACATGGAGAGATTCAACAAAACATGCATGGACATACAAAATCTACCGACAGAAGCTGCCATCATCGGCCTCATAAATGGCCTACGAGAAGGACCGTTCAGCCAATCTATATCAAAAAGATACCCGACATCCCTAGATGAAGTACAAGAACGAGCACAGAAGTACATCAACATGGAGGAAAATTCTCGACTTGGCGAAGCCTCAAGGTCTAGTTCTGCCTACCGAGATAAAGAATCCAAGAAAAAGGAAGATCGCTCCAGAGAGAAAATCAAAAAATATCACAACTACACCCCTCTTAGGGTATCCTTGGTGATGACAAGTCATCATATACCTATTTTTCTATGCTTTTTCATACAAAAAATTGATAAATTGTGCTTAAATATTGCATTCTTTTGTGCTTAATTGGAAGATTTCCTTGATCTTTTAATTTTATAAATCTTGTAGGAAATAAGAAGCAAAAGAAGCAAAGAAGCACAAAAAAGGAGAAAAAAAGAGCTTTGGGACACACTTTGAAGTTGGAGCACACTTTAGAGCCTTAGGCCACGCTTTTAAAAGCGTGGCCCATGACCAAATTAAAGGAGAATAGGCAATCAGCACACACTGCCCTGCTCTTGCCAAGGGCAGAGCAGAATCGTGATGCAAAGTGAGGTTGGAAGCAAGAATTTTCGCTAAGGTAAAATCTGGGCGCTCACAGCATGACCATGCCTCCTTCAAAGGGCTATAACTTGAGCTACAGACGTCCAATTGATGTGGTTCTAGTTGCGTTGGAAATCTGACATTCAGAGCTTTCCAACGATATATAGCAATCTATATTTGGCATAAAATTGAGGCATGAATGAAAGGCATATTTAAGGGCCAAAAATAAGTGAAAATAAACCAATATGCTTCCACCAAGGTTCGAAGCTGGAGCCTCACCCCAAAGCAAAGTAGCGCTCATTTTTCTGCTCTGCCCTCTTGGAGAGCAGGGCAATGTCGTGCTCTCTTCATGGAAAATCAAGGAAAAATTGCTCCTCAAGTGCTTTCACCAAGGTTCGAACACAAGACCTTCAAGGAAGTAAAGGCAAGGAGCTTAGGCGCGCACACAACTTGGCACGGCCAGCACCAAGCACGCACGGGCAGCACTTGGCGCACCATGGCAACTCTGCCCTGCCCTCCACAAGGGCAGGGCAGCATCCTGACGTATCACACACACCAAGCACGCACGCAATAAAGCCGCATGCACCATTTCCTGCTCTGCCCTCCACAAGGGCAGGGCAGCCTCCTGGGAGCAAATAATCATGGGCCAAAAGTTCAATTTCATATAAATTCAATTCCTCACCAAATTGAATCAAGGCCATCCAAGACCCATTCTCCCTCAAATCCAAAGCAAGCAAAAGCCCACTCAACATGACTCAAAGGCACACAGAGAAGCTAGATTAGGTTTTTCATTTTTGTGAATTTGTTTTTAATTTCAATTTCATTTTCATTTTGTAAAAGAAGCCTATATAAAGGGCATCATTCTCATTTCAGAGAGGAGGTTGGCTCTAATAGGAGCTCAATTAGAAAGAGGCTAGCTCCACTAGGGAGCATTAAGATTTGAAAGCTCTCTCTTAGTTTTCATTTTCTATTTTGAATCTTGGGTGGAGATTGGAAGAAATTCTGTTTTCATTCTCTATCTGCAACCTCTCTTGTTCTTCTTCTGCAAATTTTGAAGTGAATTGTGATTTGAATCAAAGTTTTCTTCATTGCTTTCATCTTTAATTTTCCTGCATCTTGTTTGCTGTTGGATCAAGGAAGGGATTGAGATCTAGACTTGGTTTCTAGTCTCTTTGATTCCCTGAGATCTTCATTTGTCTCTTTAAATTTCACAATTGAGCTTAATTACATTCTGTGTTGCTTCTTCAAGAAATTTTCCATTTCTGTTTAAATCTGCTGCACTTATTTCATCTTTTACTCCTCTGCTTGATTGCTCTTTACATTTTCTTGTTGAATTTTAAATCCCCTGCACCCAATCCCCTTTACATTTGATGCAATTTACATTTCTTGTCATTTAAGATTTTGTCAATCTACTTTTCTTGCTCTTTAAGTTTCCTGCCATTTACATTCTGCAACTTTATTATTCTTGCAATTTACTCTCTGTTGATCAACTTCACACAAATTCACTTCAATGTTAGCTTGACTAAACTAATCACCCACTAAAGTTGCTTGATCCATCAATCCCTGTGGGATCGACCTCACTCTTGTGAGTTATTACTACTTGATGCGACCCGGTATACTTGCCGGTTGGATATGTGTGTTGGAAATTTGTTTTTCCACAAAAACACCATCACTTGGTAGACGTTTACAGAGAAGTCTGCCATACGGAAAAAATCCCCCCAGCTCGGCCACTCAAAGGCAAAAGAGGAGGGGAAATCAGAATGAGTACTGTGAATATCACCGACTTCGAGGGCATTCCACCAACGAATATTTCGAATTAAAAAACGTCATAGAAAAATTAGTACGAGAAGGAAAGCTAGATCGGTTCTTGGACGACCGGGACGAAGAACCAAGGAAAAGAAGGAGGGATGAGGATGTCGGACGATCTGAACGATCGCCTCGCACACCGGAAAGACATGTCCACGTGATACACGGCAGATTTGCTGGGGGAGAAATCTCCAAATCATCCCGCAAGCGACACCTCAAAGAGGTATACCATGTCGAGGGACAGAAGGAGACGCCAGACATTCCGGCAATCACGTTTACCAAAGAAGATGCTTCCGAAATCATCTCAGGACACGACGACCCCATGGTCATTACGATCATATTAGCAAATGCCAACCTCCATCGTACACTAATCAACCAGGGAAGCTCTGCCGACATCTTATTCAAAACTGCCTTTGACAAACTCGGTCTAGAAGAAAAAGAGCTAAGAGCATACCCAGACAGCTTGTTCGGACTGGGAGATGTCCCAGTTCAACCACTGCGATACGTGTCGCTGCATACAACCTTCGGGAAGGGGAACCAATCTAAAACACTCAAGATAGACTACATCGTGGTCGACGTAAGCTCAGCCTACAATGCCCTGATAGGTCGGACAACGTTAAATCAGCTCGGCGCGATAGTTTCAACTCCGCATCTATGTATGAAATTTCCAACTGCAGAAGGGATAGCTATAATAAAAGCAGATCAAAAGATGGCGCATCGCTATTACAACGAAAGTCTAAACCTCCGAGGCGAAGCAAGAGAGTTCCACACAATCGAACTCGGTGGAGCTCATAGACGAGAAGAACTCTGACCGCAACCCGAAGGAGAAGTAGAAAGAGTCCAAATTGGAGACACCTCGGATAAAACAACTAATATTGGCACGATCCTGAAAGGAGATGCAAAAGAATCATTGATACAATTTCTGCGAGATAATGTTGATCTCTTCGCATGGAAAGCTTCTGACATGCCGGGCATAGATCCCGAACTAATGAGCCACAAGTTGGCAGTCTACCCAGGCGCCCGACCGATACAACAAAAACGAAGAAAACTTGGGCCAGAACGATCTCAGGCTGTAGAAGAACAAGTGCAAGCACTACTAGAGACAGGGTTCATAAGGGAAGTCAAATATCCACTATGGCTAGCAAACGTCGTTTTGGTGAAAAAATCAAATGGGAAGTGGCGAATGTGCACCGACTACACCGACCTCAACAAAGCCTGCCCAAAAGATCCTTACCCACTCCCAAGCATTGACGCTCTAGCAGATGCTTCATCAGGATACAAGTATCTCTCATTCATGGACGCATACTCGGGGTACATCCAGATACCAATGTATCCGCCAGACCAAGAAAAGACCTCGTTTCTTACACCTAAGGCAAATTATTGCTACATCGTGATGCCTTTCGGCCTGAAAAACGTAGGAGCCACTTATCAAAGGCTAATGAATAAAGTCTTCTCAGACCACATCGGAAAAATCATGGAGGTCTACGTGGATGACATGTTGATAAAGACACAAAGCGAAGAGACATTGCTAACCGATTTGATTCAAGTATTCGATACCATAAGGAAGCACGGCATGCGACTCAACCCGGCTAAATGCACCTTCGCAGTGGAAGCAGGTAAATTTTTAGGATTCATGCTCACACAAAGGGGAATCGAGGCAAATCCAGATAAATGCCAGGCCATACTCAACATGAAAAGCCCAACCTGCGTCAAAGAGGTACAACAGCTCAATGGGAGGTTGGCAGCCTTGTCTAGATTCCTAGCAGGATCAGCAATAAGATCCTGATGCCAAGGCATCTTAGGCTAGTTTCACTAGCATTTTTCTGTTAGTTTTAGTTGTTTTATGCATTTTCTTGAGCTTAAAGTAACCAAGAATGGTCAAATGAACAACAAAGTAATGAATCATCCAAACAGTATAATTTTGATGCAACTTCCATGAGTTTTTAGTTATATTACTTGAATGCTATGAATGTAAGATTTCTCATGAAATTTTGCAAGACTTTGATGCAATTGTTTGGATGATTTCAGGGAAGAAGAGGCTAGGCAAGGAAGCAACAAAATCAATAAAGGAAGCTTGAAGATCACATGTGGAGTTTAAGTTCCAGTTTAAGCTTAAACTGGAACTTAAACTGCCAAGCCATATAATGCTGAAAGTGGCGTTTAACCTCCAGTTTAACCTTAAACTGGAAGTTAAATGCCAGAATGAGAAATGCACCAAAGCTGAAATTGGCGTTTAAACTCCAGTTTAAGGTTAAACTGGAAGTTAAACGCCAGAATCATGAAAGTTGACAAATGCTGAAACTGGCGTTTAACCTCCAGTTTAACCTTAAACTGGAAGTTAAACGCCAGAAGGAGAATAGCACCAAGGGAGCATCTCCACGTTTAACCTCCAGTTTAACCTTAAACTGGAGGTTAAACGTGTTCGACCCACATTATGCACCAGGAAGCCATTTCCACGTTTAAGCTCCAGTTTAAGGTTAAACTGGAGCTTAAACGTGTTCGACATTCACACTCCTGGGCTACCTTCTTCATTCCCACGTTTAAGCTCCAGTTTAACCTTAAACTGGAGCTTAAACGTGTTCGACCACAAATTGCCTCCAGGGTTGCTTTCTTCAATTCCACGTTTAAGCTTTAGTTTAACCTTAAACTAAAGCATAAACGTGTTCGACCATACCACACTCCATATTTGCTTTCTTCCATTTCCACGTTTAAGTTTCAGTTTAACCTTAAACTGAAACTTAAACTTCAATTTAAACGCCACTTTTTGAATGGGTTTCTGGGCCAAGTATATTGAAGTTTAAGTTAGCATTTGAGCACAAACTTCAACTTAAACGTATTATGGTATGAAACCCAATTGAATATCATGGTTTATGGGATTGGGCCTGAAGAATTGATGAGTCTGGAACTTCAATTTGTTGAGTCTCGTGTCATTACTTGTTTATCACTAAGTTTGCTCAATGAATGTTACAGAATTGGATCACAGCCTCATCAGGATTATGGACCATAAACTTAAAGCAAAAGGAAATCAGGGAAAGGCCTCAAAGCCCAAGAAACACAACAGAAGCTCAATTTAGAAAGTGTATAAATAGAATAGAATTGAAGTTAGTTAGGACTTTTTTTCGACACTTGAGAATTTTTCATCAATTTTGTAATTGAATTCTGAGCTATGACTCACTAAACCCCTTTCATTGGGTTAGGGAGCTCTATTGTAATTCAATGAATCAATGATAGTTTTATCTTCTTCTTCAATCTTTTCTCTTGAATTTTGTTAGAAAGCTTCTCGATCTAATTCCATTGGGTAGTTGTCTTGGGAAAGAAACTACTCATAATTGGAATCCTTCGGAACCTTGGAAAAGGAATGGAGGATTCATGCTAGAGAGGCTTTCTCATAGTGAATTGGATTGGGGTTTGGATGGATATTGTGACATGTAATCCTACCAAATTGTGGTTCATGAAACTGTGTGGTATAATCAGTGATCGAGCATCATCTCTTCTTATGAACATTTAAACCAAGGGATTGGGAATTTGTTTGTTTTTAGAGAGAATTGGTGAGCCAAGGGATTGGGATCCAATCATATAAGATTGCCACGCAAAATTCAATGAATGCATTGGTTGAGGAAGAGATAAAAATGTTTTGATTCGGAGATCTCAATATCTCCTAATACCCAATGAACTACCCATCTCTGATTTACCCATTTCTATTTACATTCTGCAATTTTAATTCATGCAATCACCCCCATCCCTTTTTAATTTCAGCACTTTAACTTCTCGCTCTTTAATTCATGCAATTTAAGATTCCGCAATTCTCATCTAAATCTTGATCCGCTCAACTAGAACACACTTCTAATCCGAATTGCTCATTCAACCAATCCTTGTGGGATTCGACCTCACTCTATTGTGAGTTTTTACTTGACGATAACCGGTGCACTTGCCGGAAGGAATTTTTGCCGATTGTGCAATTTCCTAAATCGTAGCTATCAAGTTCATAGCTAGCATCAAGTTTATGGCGCCGTTGCCGGGGATTGGTTTTCGATTGACAATTCTCAAATTGGAAGTTAACTAGATTGAGCATTTTTTTTTGTTTTGTTAATTTAGTTCAAGTTACTTGTTGAATTTTAATTTCTGCACTCTGTTATTTACTTTTTCTTCTTATGCCTTTCAATTCAAGCAACTAACTCACTGACCCACTAACTATTTGAATTAATTCCTCAACTGCTCTAACCATACTCTTCCATTAACCAAGAGTATTTCACTTGTTTGCTGTCTGTGCTGTGTTCTTGTATGACAGGTACGAGAGGAGAAACATCAACTCCCCCATATACCGAACCAGAGAGGACCCTTCATAGACTGAGAAGGGAAGCAAGAGGGAAGAGAGTACTGAGAGAAGAAGAATCTGAAGGAGAATCTGAGGACAATTTTGAGGAAGCTCTAGATCTCAACATGGATAGAGAAGTTCACAACCATGAGAGAGCTGATGGAAACAATGCCATTCCCGAGAGGAGGGTTCTTGGTTCATACATAAACCCAACCTCTAGGAATTGTGGTAGCAGCATTCAGAAACCACCCATTCAGGCCAACAATTTTGAACTCAAACCACAGCTAATATCACTGGTGGAGAATCATTGTTCATTTGGTGGGAGTGCTAATGAAGATCCAAACCAACATCTCACAAAATTCCTGAGAATTTGCGACACTGTGAAGTCCAATGGAGTCCAGGAAGATGCCTATAAACTGCTCTTGTTCCCATTTTCACTTAGGGACAAGGCAGCTAAGTGGCTGGAATCATTCCCAAGGGGGAGCCTAACAACCTGGGATGAGGTGGAAAGCAAGTTTCTGGCACGTTTCTACCCCCCACAAAAGGTCAATAGGCTTCGATCTGAGGTTCAGACTTTTAAACAACAAGACGGTGAAACTCTCTACGAGGCATGGGAGAGGTTCAAGGATTTGACAAGGAGATGCCCACCAGACATGTTTCATAACTGGGTGCAATTGCATATTTTCTATGATGGACTCTCTTATGAATCAAGGAAGGCTGTAGACCATTCATCAGGAGGTTCATTGAACAGGAAGAAGACTGTGGAAGAAGCCATTGAAGTGATTGAGACAGTGGCTGAGAATGAGTACTACTACGCTTCAGAGAGGCACAACACTAAGGGAGTCATGGAGCTGAACCATGTTGATACAATTCTAGCCCAAAACAAGGTGTTTGCCAAGCAACTAGCAGAGCTCACCAGGAAATTAGACACAAAACAAGTGGCTGCAATACACACACAAGATCAAGAGGAAGTAAGCATTGAAGGAGGTGATTGGGAAGAGGCCAACTATGTGGGAAACCAACAAAAGCAATCATATGATCCACACTCCAACACTTACAACCCAGGATGGAAAAACCACCCAAACTTTGGGTGGGGAAACCAGCAAACCCAACCACAAAACCACAAACCTTACAACTCCAACCAAAGATCATACCAAGCCACACAAAACACTTACTCCCAACCACCATATCATGGCCAAAATAATCAACCTGCCCAACCTAATCCGAGACAACAATTTCAAGATCAATTAAACAGGATAGAAGGAATACTAGCAAACATGGGTCAGGACATAAATGAGTTGAAAAGCTTTAAGGAAGATGTGAGATCGACCTTAAGGAGCCATGGTGAAAAACTCAAGTGGATGGAGTCTCGAGTAGGAGAGCTATCTCAACAGGCCCCCAAGTCAACTGCAGTGTTCCCTAGTGACACTGAAAAGAATCCTAAGGGGGAACAAAAGGGAGTGAGATGGGAAGAATGCAAGGCCATCACCATATTGAAGGAAGTCTCAGAAGAAGAAGGAATCAGACCCTCAGAAAAGGAGCCAGAAATCTTGAAAGAAGGTGTGGAAGAAGCTAAGCAGGAAAGTGAAACTGAGCAAGCCAAGGAAATGCAAAAGGAAGGCATGCTGGGAACATACCAACCAAAAGCACCATTTCCTCAGAGGTTAGGAGGAGGTGAAAAAGGGAAAACATATTCAAGGTTCTTAGAGACATTTAAGTCTCTCTACATCAATATTCCCTTTCTTGAGATCCTCCAGCAGATGCCTACACATATCAAGTATTTGAAGGAATTGCTGAGCAAGAAAAGAGTTTTGAAGGGAGGACAAACTGTAATAATGAACAAAGAATGCAGTGCACTCATCAAGAAGGATATGGTCTCTAAGAAAACAGACCCAGGAAGTTTTCATATCCCCTGCATCATAGGGGAAACAAAATTTGACAGAGGATTCTGTGATCTAGGAGCTAGCATAAATGTGATGCCTCTGACTCTTATGAGGAGGCTACAACTGAATGAGGTGAGATCTACTGATGTAATCATACAACTGGCTGACAAAACTCAAAAGCAAGCTGAAGGGGTAGTTGAGAATGTGCTGGTGAAAGTGGGAAATTATTTTTTCCCCACAGACTTTGTCATTTTGGACATGGAGGAAAGCTACCTACACCCTATCATTCTGGGAAGGCCATTTCTAGCCACTGCTAGAGCGCTCATAGATATAGAACAAGGAGAGCTAATTTTGAGAGTACATGATGAACAGCTCATTTTCCATATTTTTAAACCTGCATCTGAGCCTGAACCAGAACCTGAAAAGCCTAAGGATGATAATAGCAATCTGTGTTTGGAGGAAAGCAATTCAGCAGCTGAAACTCTAAAACAATCCTTTGAAGGCAAACAAGAATTACAAGAGTTAAAGCCACAAGAATCAATAGAAACAGATCAGAAGTGTCCTCCTAGCATAAGGGTCAATGAAGAAATCCTCAAGAGAGAGGGAAGAATTGTAAAGAAATTGCCAAGAGGGTGGAGAAACAAGAAAATTCCCACTGAAGGTTTCTCTCCGGGAGATAAAGTGATACCAAGTCATTATTTGCCAATCCCACCTGGCCTCAAACCCATTCCTTCCCAGCTCCCTCAAGTGTTCACAATCAGGAAAGTTCTTTCTATGGAACATTTGGAAATCATGAAGGAATCAAATGGGGATGTTTCCATAGTGAGAGGAGAGGACATCAAGCACTACAATCCACCCTAACAAGGGACAACCGTCAAGCTAGTGACGTTAAAGAAGCGCTTCATGGGAGGCAACCCATGTTTTAGTATCCTTACTCTTTATTGTTTTGCTCTGCATCTAATAAAGCATGGTTTCTTATGCATGAACTTGAATTCTCAGAACAACTGTTGATAAGGTGCACTAAACATTGCATGTAAAATACAATTGGTCTCTAAGTTTGGTGTACTTGAGGCAATACCCCTTTGCTGTTTCTTTTATTTGTTTCAATAAAAAGGTGAAGTAGTTTCTGTGCATTGCAAAGAATTAAGTTTGGTGTTTCACACCAAACAATGAATTCGTGGATCAATAATTCAAAGGGGAATGTGTGACTCTAAGTTTGGTGTTCCACCATACAGATCAACTGAACACAACAACCTTTGAATTATATAAAAAAAAACAACCATTCTAAGCAACCACAGAAATGCTTAAAATCCTTAGCAGCAACTTCATTCCAAGGAGAATTCAAGGATTCAGAGAGCAGAGGAGTAAGTAGGAGACTAAGTTTGGTGTTCACACACCAACTTAAAACTCAGACACTTACCCATACATAGTTGAGCTAACCACTCAAGTGCTTGAGAAGCAAGCAACTTCATCACTCTTTACAGGAAACGAAACAAGGATCTTAGAAAGAACATGAAGCAACAACTAGGAGAAGAAGGAGAAATCGAATTGTTTCCTGGCAACAAAGAGAAAACAAGAAATTTCACAAGGTGGTGTTGTTCCTTGACCATTCTTTAAAAGGCAAACAAAAGCATGCTTGTTCTGGTTTAAACTGTAATTGTTGAATCTTTCTGGAATGTGAAGTTTTTAGTATGAGTGTCTGTTTACTGCTTTGAATAAAGTGAATGCCTAGATGTTTGGATATAACTCCACCTTCTTAAACAAATGCTTGCCATGCTTGTTCTGTTTCCAAAAATAAAAGAAAAGTTTGAACAAAAGTAACTTGGCTCAATTAGTGACAAATCAAGTAGAATTAAGTGGTGGTATGCATGCTTGATTGTTTAGTCAGATCACTAGAAATTGAGTGTAGAATTATCATTTTTGTGTAGAAGTTTGAATACTGTCTATGGATCTTGATGAATAAATGTCTTTGGCCATGAAAAAGAAAGAAAAAGAAGAAGAAAAAGCCACTGAAAAAGGGCAACCAAAAAGCAAAAAAAAAAAAATTGAGAAAATAAGCTAGGCACCAATGGTTTGAAATTGTGAGACAAATGCCTGTGGTGTTTATGTATTAAGGATATGCTTGGATGAATAGGTTCTGAGGAGTGTTTCAACACTTGGTAACTTGGGTTAACTAACCCGGGATTATCAACCAAAAGTCCATTATCAAGAGCAACCTAAATACAAAACATTTAGTCACACAAAGAGGTGCTGGGCACCAATGTCTCAAGAAGAAATGTGAACTAAAATGCCTGTAGTGGATATGTGTAGTGCACTGATAAAAAAAAGAAAAACAAAGAAAGGAAAAAGTGCCAAGGACATAAGAATAACAAGAGGCCATAGCAGTGTTTGATGGATGCAATAAAAAAAAGTGATAATCCTACCTGATAAGAATGAAAAAGTGATGCTGCAACTTTCTGCATAAAACCCTTCTGATGAACTTCAAATGCTTGCTAATATAGCCAATGTAATTGCTTTTTGTTTCATACTTTCTTCTCAAATAACTCAGGACTTGCTTAGGGACAAGCAAGTATTAAGTTTGGTGTTGTGATGCCAAGGCATCTTAGGCTAGTTTCACTAGCATTTTTCTGTTAGTTTTAGTTGTTTTATGCATTTTCTTGAGCTTAAAGTAACCAAGAATGGTCAAATGAACAACAAAGTAATGAATCATCCAAACAGTATAATTTTGATGCAACTTCCATGAGTTTTTAGTTATATTACTTGAATGCTATGAATGTAAGATTTCTCATGAAATTTTGCAAGACTTTGATGCAATTGTTTGGATGATTTCAGGGAAGAAGAGGCTAGGCAAGGAAGCAACAAAATCAATAAAGGAAGCTTGAAGATCACATGTGGAGTTTAAGTTCCAGTTTAAGCTTAAACTGGAACTTAAACTGCCAAGCCATATAATGCTGAAAGTGGCGTTTAACCTCCAGTTTAACCTTAAACTGGAAGTTAAACGCCAGAATGAGAAATGCACCAAAGCTGAAATTGGCGTTTAACCTCCAGTTTAAGGTTAAACTGGAAGTTAAACGCCAGAATCATGAAAGTTGAAAAATGTTGAAACTGGCGTTTAACCTCCAGTTTAACCTTAAACTGGAAGTTAAACGCCAGAAGGAGAATAGCACCAAGGGAGCATCTCCACGTTTAACCTCCAGTTTAACCTTAAACTGGAGGTTAAACGTGTTCGACCCACATTATGCACCAGGAAGCCATTTCCACGTTTAAGCTCCAGTTTAAGGTTAAACTGGAGCTTAAACGTGTTCGACATTCACACTCCTGGGCTACCTTCTTCATTCCCACGTTTAAGCTCCAGTTTAACCTTAAACTGGAGCTTAAACGTGTTCGACCACAAATTGCCTCCAGGGTTGCTTTCTTCAATTCCACGTTTAAGCTTTAGTTTAACCTTAAACTAAAGCTTAAACGTGTTCGACCATACCACACTCCATATTTGCTTTCTTCCATTTCCACGTTTAAGTTTCAGTTTAACCTTAAACTGAAACTTAAACTTCAATTTAAACGCCACTTTTTGAAAGGGTTTCTGGGCCAAGTATATTGAAGTTTAAGTTAGCATTTGAGCACAAACTTCAACTTAAACGTATTATGGTATGAAACCCAATTGAATATCATGGTTTATGGGATTGGGCCTGAAGAATTGATGAGTCTGGAACTTCAATTTGTTGAGTCTCGTGTCATTACTTGTTTATCACTAAGTTTGCTCAATGAATGTTACAGAATTGGATCACAGCCTCATCAGGATTATGGACCATAAACTTAAAGCAAAAGGAAATCAGGGAAAGGCCTCAAAGCCCAAGAAACACAACAGAAGCTCAATTTAGAAAGTGTATAAATAGGATAGAATTGAAGTTAGTTAGGACTTTTTTTCGACACTTGAGAATTTTTCATCAATTTTGTAATTGAATTCTGAGCTATGACTCACTAAACCCCTTTCATTGGGTTAGGGAGCTCTATTGTAATTCAATGAATCAATGATAGTTTTATCTTCTTCTTCAATCTTTTCTCTTGAATTTTGTTAGAAAGCTTCTCGATCTAATTCCATTGGGTAGTTGTCTTGGGAAAGAAACTACTCATAATTGGAATCCTTCGGAACCTTGGGAAAGGAATGGAGGATTCATGCTAGAGAGGCTTTCTCATAGTGAATTGGATTGGGGTTTGGATGGATATTGTGACATGTAATCCTACCAAATTGTGGTTCATGAAACTGTGTGGTATAATCAGTGATCGAGCATCATCTCTTCTTATGAACATTTAAACCAAGGGATTGGGAATTTGTTTGTTTTTAGAGAGAATTGGTGAGCCAAGGGATTGGGATCCAATCATATAAGATTGCCACGCAAAATTCAATGAATGCATTGGTTGAGGAAGAGATAAAAATGTTTTGATTCGGAGATCTCAATATCTCCTAATACCCAATGAACTACCCATCTCTGATCTACCCATTTCTATTTACATTCTGCAATTTCAATTCATGCAATCACCCCCATCCCTTTTTAATTTCAGCACTTTAACTTCTCGCTCTTTAATTCATGCAATTTAAGATTCCGCAATTCTCATCTAAATCTTGATCCGCTCAACTAGAACACACTTCTAATCCGAATTGCTCATTCAACCAATCCTTGTGGGATTCGACCTCACTCTATTGTGAGTTTTTACTTGACGATAACCGGTGCACTTGCCGGAAGGAATTTTTGCCGATTGTGCAATTTCCTAAATCGTAGCTATCAAGTTCATAGCTAGCATCAGATCCCTCCCTTTCTACGCTACCTTGAAGAAGGGAAAGAACTTCGAATGGACAGCGGAATGTGAACAAGCTTTCAAAGACTTCAAAGAATTCTTGGGGCAACCACCTATCCTATCTCGACCACAAGAGGGAGAACCACTCATGCTATACCTCGCAGTAGGAAGTCGGGCAATAGCCTCAGCGCTGATTCGAGAAGACGAAAGAGGACAACAACCCGTCTACTTCATTAGTAAAGCACTACAGGGGTCAGAGCTGAGCTACCAGAAAATAGAAAAATTTGCATACGCTCTGATACTCACATCTCGGCGACTTCGCCCATACTTCCAGGCACATACCATCAAAGTTCGGACCAACCAGCCCATAAAAGGGATATTATAGAAAACAGATCTGGCAGGAAAAATCCTACAATGGGCAATCAAGTTGTCTGAGTTTGACCTCCAATATGAGGCACAGACAGCCATCAAATCACAATACCTGGCCGACTTCATCGCAGAATTAATAGATATCCTGGAAATCCCCATAGAATGGAACATATACGTCGACGGATCCTCAAATAAAACAGGAAGCGGTGCTGGTGTAATAATCGAAAGCAACAAAGGAACTCAACTTGAGCTCTCCCTTAAATTCGGATTCCCGGCCTCGAACAATCAGGCCGAATATGAAGCGTTATTAGCCGGTTTGAAGCTGGCTAGGGAGGTTAGAGCTCGGAAACTCAACATCTATAGCGACTCACAAGTTGTTACCTCACAAATAACAGGAAGCTACCAAGCTAAAGATCCAACCATGAAAAAATATTTGGATAAAATCAAAGAACAGCTCGGACAACTCGGAAAATACAGGATCTACCACATTCCCCGTGAGTAAAATGCCCGAGCTGATGCACTTTCAAAATTAGCCAGCACCAAACCAGGGGGAAACAACAAAAGTCTCATCCAGGAGATACTACAGAACCCGTCAATATCAGAAGAAGAAGCCCTAGCCATAATAGGTCGGGATCAAGGATGGATGACCCCCATAATTAACTACTTCAAAACAGAAGCACTCCCTACAGATAAAAAGGAGGCAAAGAGGTTGAAAAGGGAGGCACAGTACTACACTATCATAAACAACACATACAAAAGAGGGATCTCAACACCTTTGTTAAAATGCGTACCAACTTCTAATACAAAGGAAGTATTGGAGGAAGTACACAACGGCATTTGTGGTAATCATCTCGGAGCCCAAGCCCTCACCAAAAAGGTACTCAGGGCAGGATTCTATTGGCCAACTCTACAAAAGGAGGCTACAGAGTTTGTCAGGACATGCCCACCATGCCAGAAGCATGCCAACTTTCACATCGCCCCACTAGAAAAACTCATCAGCGTAACCTCACCCTGGCCATTTGCGAAATGGGGACTTGACCTTCTCGGACCTTTCCCACAGGGATCAGGACAAGTAAAATTCCTCATAGTAGGAGTTGACTATTTCACAAAATGGATCGAGGCAGAACCCTTAGCCAATGCCACTGCTCAGAGAAGTCGAAAATTCCTATATAGGAACATTATTACAAGGTTCGGGGTACCATACTCCATTACCACAGACAATGGTACCCAATTTACAGACGCAGGATTCAGAAAAAACTGGTGGCCGACTTAAACATAAAACACTAGTTCACCTCCGTCGAACATCCCCAAGCCAATGGACAAGCCGAAGCGGCCAACAAAGTTATATTGGCTGGACTAAAGCGGAGGCTACAAGAAGTAAAGAGAGCTTGGGCCGAGGAACTCCCACAAGTCCTATGGGCGTATCGAACAACCCCCCATTCTACCACAAATGAATCACCATTCAGATTAGCATACGGAGTGGAGGCAATGATTCCAATAGAAGTCGAGGAGGGATCTCCCCGAGTAGTCCACTACAATGAACAAGCCAATTCTCAACTCCAAAGAGAAGAGCTCGACCTACTTCCAGAAATCCAAGAAAGAGCTCGGATCAGAGAAGAAGCACTAAAGCGACGAATGGCTTCCAGGTATAATCAAAAGGTGGTGCCAAGAGACTTCACGAAAGACGATTTCGTCCTAATCCGAAATGTTATTGGAACAACTCGACCCGGAGAAGGAAAGTTGGCAGCTAACTGGAAAGGACCCTACCGAGTCACAGAAGTACTCGGAAAGGGCTACTACAGACTGTCCGAACTCGAGGGACGAGAACTCCCCAGATCATGGCACGCCTGTAACCTAAGAAGGTACTATAGCTAGAAAAGGTATAAAGATCTCAAGACGCACTCTTTTTTCCTGAAAAAGGTTTTTTAATGAGGCGTCAAGATTGAGACTTAAGGATACAGAAACTCCTGCCTACATATATATATATTTTTGCACTTCCTTTAAATAAAATACATTTCAGATATTCTACAAAATCCCAAGACGCATTAATCTGAAGCTTTCATCGTCCGATTATAAAGTGATGAGCGGATAATTTGTATGCTTTTTGGCATTGTTTTTAGTATGTTTTTGGTATCTTTTAGTTAGTTTTTAGTATATTTTTATTAGTTTTTAATTAAAATTCACTTTTCTGGACTTTACTATGAGTTTGTGTGTTTTTCTGTGATTTCAGGTATTTTCTGACTGAAATTGAGGGTCCTGAGCAAAAATCTGATCCAGAGACTGAAAAGGACTGCAGATGCTGTTGGATTCTGACCTCCCTGCACTCGAAGTGGATTTTCTGGAGCTACAGAAGCCCAATTGGCGCGCTCTCAACGGCATTGGAAAGTAGACATCCTGGGCTTTCCAGCAATATATAATAGTCCATACTTTGCCCAAGATTTGATGGCCCAAACCGGCGCTCAAAGTCACCTACAGAAATTCCAGCGTTAAACGCCGGAACTGGCATAAAATTTGGAGTTAAACGCCCAAACTGGCATGAAAGCTGGCGTTTAACTCCAGAAAAGGTCTCTACACGAAATTCCTTCATTGCTCAGCCCAAGCACACCAAGTGGGCCCGGAAGTGGATTTTTCTGTCATTTACTCATTTCTGTAAACCTTAGGACAATAGTTTACTACTTATAGGATCTTTTGACATTGTATCCGTACCTTATGACCCCATAACATTTTGTACACGTTTCTTTCCACAGTATGAGCCTCTAAACCCCATGGTTGGGGGTGAGGAGCTCTGCTGTGTCTTGATGGATTAATGCAATTACTACTGTTTCTTATTCAATCACGCTTGCTTCGATTCTAAGATAACACTTGTTCTTAATCCGGATGAATGTGATGATCCGTGACAATCATCATCATTCTCAACTATGAACACGTGCCTGACAACCACCTCTGTTCTATCTTAGATTGAGTAGTTATCTCTTGGGTTCTTTAATCGGAATCTTCGTGGTATAGGCAGGACCTGATGGCAGCATTCAAGAGAATCCGGAAGGTCTAAACCTTGTCTGTGGTATTCTGAGTAGGATTCAATGATTGAATGACTGTGACGTGCTTCAAACCTGTAACCTACTGGGCGTTAGTGACAGACGCAAAAGAGGGATTCTATTCCGGTAGGGGAGGGAACCAAACCGGTGATTGGCAGTACTGTGACAGAGTACGTGCATTAGCTTTCACTGCGAGGATGGGAGGTAGCCATTGACAACGGTGAAACCCTACATGAGCTTGCCATGGAAGGAGACTTGCGTGTTTGATGAAGAAGACAGTAGGAAAGCAGAGATTCGGAAGATGGAGCATCTCCAAAGCCTCAGCCTATTCTCCATTACTGCAAAACAAGTATCTTTTTCATGTTCTTTTGCTTTTTACAATCAATCCTGATAATTTCTGATATCCTGACTAAGATTTACAAGATAACCATAGCTTGCTTCAAGCTGACAATCTCCGTGGGATCGACCCTTGCTCACGCAAGGTATTACTTGGACGACCCAGTGCACTTGCTGGTTAGTTGTGCGGGATTGCAAAAGTGTTATTGCAATTTCGTGCACCAAGTTTTTGGCGCCGTTGCCGGGGATTGTTCGAGTTTGGACAACTGACGGCTTATCTTGTTGCTTAGATTAGGATTGTTTTATTTTTGTTGGTTTAGAGTCTTTTAGTGGAGTCTAGTTTCATATTTTAAGTTTGGTGTCAATTGCATGCTGTTGTTTTTCTTTTGATTTTCGAATTTTTCTTGTTCTTAGTCCCTTTTTGATTCACAAAAGTTCTAAGTTTGGTGTCCTCTTTGTGTTTTTCTCTTAAAATTTTCGAAAAAAATTAGTGTTTGATTTCTAAAAATTTTAAGTTTGGTGTCTTTTTGCTGTTTTTCTCTTTCCTCTTTTTAAGAATCAAATCTTTTTCATAAAAATTTTTCAATCATATCCTTTTAATTGCTGTTTTCAAAATCTTTTTTTTTACTAATTGATTTAGTTCTCAATTTGCTTTGATCTCATTTTCCCTTTTGATTTTCAAATTTTTTTTATTATTTCCTTTTGTTTTATTTTTTTCGGTTATTTCAAAAAAAAAAAATAAAAAAATAAAAAAAAATTAAAAATAAGCAAAATTTATCTCTTTGCAATCATTCTCATTTCCCTTTTGTCCATTATGGACTTAAGTGGAATTGATCAGTCCAGAAGGACTCTGGGGTCTTATGCTAACCCCACTACAGCTGCATATGGGAGTAGCATCTGTATACCTCCCATCAAAGCAAGCAGCTTTGAGCTAAATCCTCAACTCATTATCATAGTGCAGCAAAATTGCCAGTATTCCGGTCTTCCACAGGAAGAACCTACTGAGTTTCTGGCACAGTTCTTACAAATTGCTGACACAGTACATGATAAAGAGGTAGATCAGGATGTCTACAGACTATTACTGTTTCCATTTGCTGTAAAAGATCAAGCTAAAAGGTGGTTAAATAACCAACCTACAGCAAGCATAAAGACATGGAAACAGTTATCAGACAGATTCCTGAATCATTTTTACCCTCCAAAGAGGATGACACAGCTAAGGCTGGACATCCAAGGCTTTAAACAAGAGGATCATGAATCCCTTTATAATGCCTGGGAGAGGTATAGAGGTATGCTAAGGAAATGTCCCTCTGAAATGTTTTCAGAGTGGGTACAGTTAGACATTTTCTACTATGGGCTTACAGAAAAAGCTCAGATGTCTTTAGACCACTCAGCTGGTGGATCTATACACATGAGGAAGACAATTGAAGAAGCTCAAGAGCTTATAGACACTGTTGCTAGAAACCAATATCTGTACTCTAGCAATGAGTTCTCTCTAGAAGAGGAAGTCATGACAGTAGTCACTGACTCTAATCCTCAAGAACAGATAATGGAGCTTAATCAACAACTACTCCTGATGACAGAACAGTTAGCAGAATTTAAAGAGATGCTCCATGAAACTAAAGTTGCTAATAAAAGCATAGAACTACAGTTAAATCAAGCAAAACAGCAAATATCTAAACAGATAACAGAGGAGTGTCAAGCAGTTCAATTGAGGAGTGGGAAGACCTTGAATAACACTACTCAAAAGAGTAAAAAGCCAAACAAGGAACAATTGACAGAGGACAACCAACTCACTGTTCAAAATTTCTCTGAGGACAGTAAGAGCCCAGAGAGGAATATTGGCGTTCAAACGCCAGAAAGGGAAGGAAAGCTGGCGTTAAACGCCCATTCCTTGCCCAGTTCTGGCGTTCAAACGCCAGAAAAGGGGGAAAAGTTGGCGTTAAACGCCCATTTTCCACCCATTCCTGGCGTCCAAACGCCAAGGGAAAATCAGACACCTGAGAGTGCTGACAGTAATCCCTCTAACAAGGCTTCTTCAACCACTTCTGTAAGGAATAAACCTGCAGCATCTAAGGTTGAAGAATATCAAGCCAAGATGCCTTATCCTCAGAAACTCCGCAAGGCGGAACAGGATAAGCAATTTGCCCGCTTTGCAGACTATTTAAGGACTCTTGAAATAAAGATTCCTTTTGCAGAGGCACTTGAGCAAATACCTTCTTATGCTAAGTTCATGAAGGAAATCTTAAGTCATAAGAAGGATTGGAGAGAAACTGAAAGAGTGTTTCTCACTGAAGAATGCAGTGCAGTCATTCTAAAAAGCTTACCAGAAAAGCTTCAAGATCCTGGAAGCTTTCTGATACCATGCACATTAGAAGGCACTTGCACCAAGACAGCTTTATGTGATCTTGGAGCAAGCATCAATCTAATACCTGCATCCACTATCAGAAAGCTTGGGTTGATTGGAGAAGTCAAACCAACCAGGATATGCCTCCAACTTGCTGATGGCTCCATTAAACACCCATCAGGCATAATAGAGGACATGATTGTAAAGGTTGGGCCATTTGCCTTTCCAACTGACTTTGTGGTGCTGGAAATGGAGGAGCACAAGAGTGCAACTCTCATCCTAGGAAGACCCTTCCTAGCAACTGGACGAACTCTCATTGATGTACAAAAAGGGGAAGTAACCCTGAGAGTCAATGAGGATGAGTTCAAGTTGAATGCTGTAAAAGCTATGCAGCATCCAGACACACCAGAGGACTGTATGGACGCTGACATTATTGACTCTCTGGTAGAAGAGATCAATATGGCTGAAAGCCTAGAATCAGAGCTTGAGGACATCTTCAAAGATGCTCAAACTGATCAGGAAGAGCCAGAGGAGGCAAAGGAATTTTCGAAAATTCCTCAGGAGGAAGATAAGCCTCCTAAGCCTGAACTCAAACTACTACCATCATCCCTGAAATATGCATTTCTGGGGGAGGGTGACACTTTTCCAGTGATTATAAGCTCAGCTTTAAATCCACAGGAAGAGGAAGCACTGATTAAAGTGCTAAGGACACACAAGACAGCTCTTGGGTGGTCCATCAGTGATCTCAAGGGCATTAGCCCAGCTAGATGCATGCACAAGATCCTATTGGAGGATAATGCCAAACCAGTGGTTCAACCACAGAGGAGGCTAAATCCTGCCATGAAGGAGGTGGTGCAGAAAGAGGTCACTAAACTACTAGAGGCTGGGATTATTTATCCTATTTCTGATAGCCCCTGGGTGAGCCCTGTCCAAGTTATTCCCAAAAAGGGAGGCATGACAGTGGTTCATAATGAAAAAAATGAACTGGTTCCTACAAGAACAGTCACAGGGTGGCGCATGTGTATTGACTACAGAAGACTCAATACAGCCACCAGAAAGGATCATTTTCCTTTACCATTCATAGACCAAATGCTAGAAAGACTAGCTGGTCATGACTACTACTGCTTTTTGGATGGCTATTCAGGCTACAACCAAATTGCAGTAGATCCTCA
Source organism: Arachis stenosperma (assembly GCF_014773155.1). Classification (NCBI taxonomy): domain Eukaryota; kingdom Viridiplantae; phylum Streptophyta; class Magnoliopsida; order Fabales; family Fabaceae; genus Arachis; species Arachis stenosperma. The sequence continues at coordinate 75,442,297 of NC_080380.1, read as the reverse complement.
GGACCAAGAGAAAACAGCATTTACTTGCCCTTCTGGCGTGTTTGCCTACAGAAGGATGCCTTTTGGTCTGTGCAATGCACCTGCAACCTTTCAAAGGTGCATGCTCTCTATCTTCTCAGATATGGTAGAGAAATTTCTGGAAGTCTTCATGGATGACTTTTCAGTATATGGAGACTCATTTAGCTCCTGTCTTAACCACCTATCACTTGTCTTGAAAAGATGCCAAGAGACTAACCTGGTTTTAAACTGGGAGAAATGTCACTTTATGGTGACTGAAGGAATTGTCCTTGGGCACAAATTTCAAGCAAGGGAATAGAGGTGGATAAGGCAAAGGTAGAGGTAATTGAAAAATTACCACCACCTGCCAATGTTAAGGCAATCAGAAGCTTTCTGGGGCATGCAGGATTCTATAGAAGGTTTATCAAGGATTTTTCGAAAATTGCTAAACCTTTGAGTAACCTGCTAGCTGCTGACACGCCATTTGTGTTTGACACACAGTGTTTGCAGGCATTTGAGACCCTGAAAGCTAAACTGGTCACAGCACCAGTCATCTCTGCACCAGATTGGGCATTACCATTTGAATTAATGTGTGATGCCAGTGATCATGCATTGGTGCAGTGTTGGGACAGAGGCATAACAAACTTCTGCATGTCATTTATTATGCTAGCCGTGTTCTAAATGATGCACAGAAGAATTACACAACCACAGAAAAAGAATTACTTGCAGTGGTCTATGCCATTGACAAGTTTAGATCCTACTTAGTGGGATCAAAGGTGATTGTGTACACTGACCATGCTGCTCTTAAATACTTACTCACAAAGCAGGATTCAAAACCCAGGCTTATCAGATGGGTATTGCTTCTGCAAGAGTTTGATATAGAAATAAGAGACAGAAAAGGGACAGAGAACCAAGTGGCTGATCATCTGTCCCGGATAGAACCAGTAGCTGGGACGTCCCTCCCTTCTACTGAGATCTCTGAGACTTTCCCAGATGAGCAACTCTTTGCCATTCAGGAAGCTCCATGGTTTGCAGATATTGCAAACTATAAAGCTGTAAGGTTCATACCCAAGGAGTACAGTTATGTGCAGAGAAAGAAACTAATTTCAGATGCCAAATACTACCTTTGGGATGAACCATATCTCTTTAAGAGATGTGCTGACGGAGTGATCCGCAGGTGTGTACCCAGAGAGGAAGCACGAAGGATCCTATGGCACTGCCATGGATCACATTATGGAGGACATTTTGGAAGTGAGCGAACAGCCACTAAAGTCCTCCAGTGCGGCTTCTACTGGCCTACTCTCTATAAAGATTCCCGAGAGTTTGTGCGTAACTGTGACAGTTGCCAAAGAGCTGGTAACCTGCCTCACGGATACGCCATGCCTCAACAAGGAATATTAGAGATAGAATTATTTGATGTATGGGGAATTGATTTCATGGGACCATTCCCACCATCATACTCAAACACTTATATTCTGGTGGCAGTGGACTATGTATCTAAGTGGGTAGAGGCAATTGCTACACCCACTAATGATACCAAAACCGTACTAAAATTCCTCCAGAAAAACATTTTCAGCAGATTTGGCGTTCCCAGAGTGCTAATCAGTGATGGGGGCACTCATTTCTGCAATAAACAGCTATACTCTGCTATGGTTAGATATGGAATCAGCCATAATGTGGCAACTCCGTATCATCCACAGACAAATGGGCAAGCTGAAGTCTCTAACAGAGAGCTAAAAAGAATCTTAGAACGGACTGTGATAGCCCGAAGAAAGGATTGGGCAAAGAGCTTGGATGATGCTCTGTGGGCATACAGAACAGCATTCAAGACTCCTATAGGAACCTCTCCATACCAATTGGTGTATGGGAAGGCCTGTCATTTGCCTGTGGAACTGGAACACAAAGCCTACTGGGCAACCAGATTCCTAAACATGGATGCACAGTTAGCTGGTGAGAAAAGACTGCTCCAGCTAAATGAGCTAGAGGAGTTCAGACTCAATGCCTTTGAAAATGCAAAAATTTATAAGGAAAAGGCAAAGAAGTGGCATGACAAGAGATTGTCAACCAGAGTCTTTGAGCCAGGACAAAAAGTTCTGCTCTTCAACTCCAGGCTCAAATTGTTTCCAGGAAAACTCAAATCCCGGTGGAGGGGTCCGTATGTGATTACAGGAGTATCACCATATGGATATGTTGAGCTTCAGGATATTGATTCTGACAAGAAGTTCATTGTTAATGGACAGAGAATCAAGCACTATCTTGAAGGAAATTTTGAGCAGGAATGCTCAAAACTGAGACTTGAGTAATTCTCAGTGAAAGTCCAGCTAAAGACAGTAAAGAAGCGCTTGCTGGGAGGCAACCCAGTCATTAGAAGGTTGTATGAATTGTTCTTACAAAGGCAAGTATCACAAATGAAGGAATTCACAGAGTTACGGAAGGATTCAGCTCAAAAAACAGAGAAAATGAGCTTACTGGCGAAAAAACGCCAGTAAGGGGCATTTTGGGCGTTAAACGCCAGAATGGGCACCATTCTGGGCGTTTAACGCCAGTAATGGTACCATTTTGGGCGTTAAACGCCAGAATGGGCACCATTCTGGGCGTTTAACGCCAGGTGTGCAGCATCCTGGGCGTTTTGGAAAAACGCCCAGTGATAAAGGATTTCTGGCGTTTAACGCCAGCCAGGGCACCTGGCTGGGCGTTAAACACCCAAAAAGGGTAGCAAATGGGCGTTAAACGCCAGAATGGGTGCCATTTTGGGCGTTTAACGCCAGAAAGGTGGGGGGACCACATTTTTGTTTTCAACTCAATTTTTTTTTAACTTTCCTCTTTTTAACCATACTCTTCTACATAAATGCACTTCAACCCTTCATCATTCACTTTCAAATCTTCACAAATCAAAACCATTCTTCAAATCTATTTCAAATTAATCTCAAATCTTCTTCAAAAACTCACCCTTTTCTCAATTTCTTTCCATATCTTTTCAAATCCCTCTCTTGTTTTTCGAAAACTCCCCTCCCCACCTTATAAATAAACGTTTGGCTCCCTCATTCCACCACACCATTCGAATTTTCTCTTCCTCCCCCTCTCTTCTCTCTTTTATTTTGCTTGAGGACAAGCAAACCTCTAAGTTTGGTGTGCTTTTCCGTGATCACTAAGCCAAGATTCATCAATATCATGGCTCCCAAGGGAAAACAAACCAATTTAAGAGGCAAGAAAGAGAATAATCCAAAGAATCTTTGGAATGAAGAGAAGTTCTTAACCAAAGAACATGAAGACCATTATCATAAAATAATGGGTCTGAGGTCAGTGATCCCGGAAGTTAAATTTGATCTGAAAGAAGATGAATATCCGGGGATCCAAGAGCAAATTCGAAACAGAGGATGGGAAGTTCTAACCAATCCTGAGACAAAGGTTGGAAGGAACATGGTTCAGGAGTTCTACTCTAATCTATGGCTAACAGATAAGCAGAGAATGACTGAAACCGCTTACCATACCTACAGAACCATGGTCAGAGGGAAAGTTATATACTTCCATCTGGACAAAATAAGAGAAATCTTCAAGTTGCCTCAACTGCAAGATGATCCTGATTCCTTTAATAGGAGGATGGTGAGAGTAGATAAGGGGTTGGATCAAGTTCTAGAGGACATATGCCTCCCTGGAACTAAGTGGATAACCAATTCTAAGGGTGTCCCAAACCAACTTAAGAGGGGAGACCTCAAACCAATTGCAAGAGGTTGGCTAGACTTTATTGGGCGCTCCATATTGCCCACTAGCAACCGTTCTGAGGTCACCATCAAGAGAGCAGTGATGATTCATTGCATTATGCTTGGAAAAGAAGTGGAGGTACATCATGTGATTGCTTGTGAGATCTACACAATTGCAAATAAGAATTCCACTGAAGCCAAATTGGCTTATCCAAGCTTGATTTCCTTGCTCTGTAAAGAGGCTGGGGTGAAGATGGGAGTGGATGAATTCATACCCATTGAACACCCAATCACTAAGAAGTCAATGGAAGGACAAGTGCAAGACAACTCCATCAAGAGGAGGGCGCAGGAATTCCTCCCTGAATTCCCAAGAATTGACTACTGGTCCAACCTAGAAGCATCTATTAACAAGTTACAAGAGACTATGGAGCAACTGAAGGAAGAACAGCAGAATCAAAACTGCATGCTCTGCAAATTGCTGAAGGAACAAGAGAAGCAGGGGCGTGAGATTCAAGAGATGAAACGCCAAAAGTTCTCCTCTCAAGCTGAGGGAGCATCCACTTCTCAAAATCAAGGTTGTTGAGTTCTAACTCTGTGAAAACCTCTATCATTAGGAGCCTATTTTTTTCGTTTTTTTTTGTTTTATTTTGTTTTCTATTTTTATCTTTTTTTTAGTCTCATCTTATATCTATTTTTGAGTCTTGTTCTTAATTCATAATTAATAAAATTTATGCCTTAAAGTTATGAATGTCCTATGAATCCATCACCTCTCTTAAATGAAAAATGCTTTAATCACAAAAGAACAAGAAGTACAGGATTTCGAAATTTATCCTTGAAACTAGTTGAATTAGCTTGATGTGGTGACAATATTTTTTGTTTTCTGAATGAATGCTTGAACAGTGCATATGTCTTTTGAATTTGTTGCTTTGAGAATGTTAAAATTGTTGGCTCTTGAAAGAATGAGGAGAAAGAGAACTGTTATTGAGGATCTGAAAAATCATCAAATTGATTCTTGAAGCAAGAAAAAGCAGTGAAAAAAAAAATTTCGAAAAAAAAAGAGAAGAAAAAGAAAAAGAAAAAAAAAAGAAGGAAGAAATAAAGTTGTGAACCAAAGCAAAAAGAGTGTGCTTAAGAACCCTGGACACCTCTAATTGGGGACTTTAGCAAAGCTGAGTCACAATCTAAAAAGGTTCACCCAATTATGTGTCTGTGGCATGTATGTATCCGGTGGTAATACTGGAAGACAGAGTGCTTTGGGCCACAGCCAAGACTCATACACTGGCTATGTTCAAGAATCAATATACTTAACTAGGAGAATCAATAACACTATCTGAGTTCTGAGTTCTTATAGATGCCAATCATTCTGAACTTCAAAGGATAGAGTGAGATGCCAAAACTGTTCGGAGGCAAAAAGCTACTAGTCCCGCTCATCTAATTGGAGCTATGTTTCTTTGATATTTTGGAGTCTATAGTATATTCTCTTCTTTTTATCCTATTTTGATTTTCAGTTGCTTGGGGACAAGCAACAATTTAAGTTTGGTGTTGTGATGAGCGGATAATTTGTATGCTTTTTGGCATTGTTTTTAGTATGTTTTTGGTATCTTTTAGTTAGTTTTTAGTATATTTTTATTAGTTTTTAATTAAAATTCACTTTTCTGGACTTTACTATGAGTTTGTGTGTTTTTCTGTGATTTCAGGTATTTTCTGACTGAAATTGAGGGTCCTGAGCAAAAATCTGATCCAGAGACTGAAAAGGACTGCAGATGCTGTTGGATTCTGACCTCCCTGCACTCGAAGTGGATTTTCTGGAGCTACAGAAGCCCAATTGGCGCGCGCTCAACGGAATTGGAAAGTAGACATCCTGGGCTTTCCAGCAATATATAATAGTCCATACTTTGCACAAGATTTGATGGCCCAAACCGGCGCTCAAAGTCACCTACAGAAATTCCAGCGTTAAACGCCGGAACTGGCATAAAATTTGGAGTTAAACGCCCAAACTGGCATGAAAGCTGGCGTTTAACTCCAGAAAAGGTCTCTACACGAAATTCCTTCATTGCTCAGCCCAAGCACACACCAAGTGGGCCCGGAAGTGGATTTTTCTGTCATTTACTCATTTCTGTAAACCTTAGGACAATAGTTTACTACTTATAGGATCTTTTGACATTGTATCCGTACCTTATGACCCCATAACACTTTGTACACATTTCTTTCCACAGTATGAGCCTCTAAACCCCATGGTTGGGGGTGAGGAGCTCTGCTGTGTCTTGATGGATTAATGCAATTACTACTGTTTCTTATTCAATCACGCTTGCTTCGATTCTAAGATAACACTTGTTCTTAATCCGGATGAATGTGATGATCCGTGACAATCATCATCATTCTCAACTATGAACACGTGCCTGACAACCACCTCTGTTCTATCTTAGATTGAGTAGTTATCTCTTGGGTTCTTTAATCGGAATCTTCGTGGTATAGGCAGGACCTGATGGCAGCATTCAAGAGAATCCGGAAGGTCTAAACCTTGTCTGTGGTATTCTGAGTAGGATTCAATGATTGAATGACTGTGACGTGCTTCAAACCTGTAACCTACTGGGCGTTAGTGACAGACGCAAAAGAGGGATTCTATTCCGGTAGGGGAGGGAACCAAACCGGTGATTGGCAGTACTGTGACAGAGTACGTGCATTAGCTTTCACTGCGAGGATGGGAGGTAGCCATTGACAACGGTGAAACCCTACATGAGCTTGCCATGGAAGGAGACTTGCGTGTTTGATGAAGAAGACAGTAGGAAAGCAGAGATTCGGAAGATGGAGCATCTCCAAAGCCTCAGCCTATTCTCCATTACTGCAAAACAAGTATCTTTTTCATGTTCTTTTGCTTTTTACAATCAATCCTGATAATTTCTGATATCCTGACTAAGATTTACAAGATAACCATAGCTTGCTTCAAGCCGACAATCTCCGTGGGATCGACCCTTGCTCACGCAAGGTATTACTTGGACGACCCAGTGCACTTGCTGGTTAGTTGTGCGGGATTGCAAAAGTGTTATTGCAATTTCGTGCACCATAAAGCAACAGATCGACAGAAAGTGAAGAAAAAATTCACTGTACGATCTCGATAGGAATGATCGATCAACAAAGGTGAAAACGCGATCCATCTAAAGACCGATCATCCCGGGATAAAGTCACCATCTACAAATCGGCAAAGATGAACACAGAATAATGCAAGAAGTTATCGAAAGTGATCCCAAAAAAGGAGCCTGACGAGGTCCTATAGATTGCTATATAATAACTTAAAAAGGCTGGTCGAAACCAAAAAATCTGACCAAGTTATCCCAAGTTATCAGCAAATCCCTGGAAAGAGGTCTGGCCAACCCTATTAAAGAGGAATTGCTATAACTTAGAAGAGATCGACCTAATGAAGTCGGTCTCCTACAAAACAAGTTGTAAAAGTAATCCCTGAAAGAGACCTAACAAGGTCCAAGAAAGAGGATTACAAAAACAACTTAGAAGAGATCGACCTAACAAAGTCGGTCCCCTACAAAACAAGTTGTAAAAGTAATCCCTGAAAGAGACCTAACAAAGGTCCAAGAAAGAGGATTACAAAAACAACTTAGAAGAGATCGACCTAACGAAGTCGGTCTCCTACAAAACAAGTTGTAAAAGTAATCCCTGAAAGAGACCTAACAAAGGTCCAAGAAAGAGGATTACAAAAACAACTTAGAAGAGATCGACCTAACGAAGTCGGTCCTCTACAAAACAAGTTGTAAAAGTAATCCCTGAAAGAGACCTAACAAAGGTCCAAGAAAGAGGATTACAAAAACAACTTAGAAGAGATCGACCTAACGAAGGCGGTCTCCTACAAAACAAGTTGTAAAAATAATCCCTGAAAGAGACCTAACAAAGGTCCAAGAAAGAGGATTACAAAAAAAAATAACTTAGAAAGATCGACCTAAAGATAAGTTATAAAAGTAATCCCGTAAGAAGAGACCGGACAAAGGTCCAAGAACGAGGATTACAAAAATAACTTAGAAGGGGACCAACATAAAGAAATTGGTTACGAGGCGCTAAAAATACAAACAAGAGCAAGGAAACCGAGAAACAAGCTGGACCCCCCCCCCCCCACATACACGGCCTCAAAAGGATCCAAGCTACAAACGACAAGCACGAAAGCAACCTAAACGGGCCAGACAGTAAAATTCCAACAGATATCATGCATAATACGATAAAGCTTCAAGGGGTCACCAAAAGCCAACCTCAGAAAGCTACTTTTGTTTTTGTAAAGTTGCCAAGCAGGCAACTGAAAAGTGTCAGTAATCAAACAAAATAATAAACAGTTCAAAAAACCCACAAAACAGGCCATATACACAAATATCCAAGAAAAAAGATCAACTAAGATCAGGGGCCTTCCCAGCAGCATCAGTATGGGGAGAAGGAGGGCGAGTCTGCAGGGGCACAGCATCTACAGTTCCATCATCCCGGTTAAGGACCTGGCAGTCCGGATCAGATGGAACAGGAGGAACAGAGGAGGTCGACACCTTAAGAGAAGGCACTGGAGGAGGATCAGTCTCATCATCATCCTGGTCATCAGGGACAATCTTACCATCTCTCACAACATTGTCCAAATTGATGAGAGTCAAGTCGGCATCAGGAGCTACAACCCAGAACTGCTCCATCAGATTCTCGGAGGCAGCAGTTACGCTACCCACAAGGTGACCCTTAAGCTCACCATAATTAACCCGAGCTGTTTCCAAATCCTCCCGAAGACGCATCAATTTCTTATAAGCCGAGACATAGCTATCCTTATGTTTCAATGCCATGTCTTCGGCCAGCTTCAAAGAAGCAGCAAGGGCAATAGAGCTGGCCTTCTCACCCTCCAGTTCCTTCTCCACCTTGGCCAACTTCACCTCTAACTCCTCTTTCAGACCCTTGATTCGATCAAATTCTGACTTGGCCTCCTCCATAAAAGATTTGGTAGCATGAACCGGAATCCCCTGAATTGTTCGAAAAATAGCCGCACCCATATGGGCCATCTTCACACTATTTTGGGTGATAAAATACAAATGCTTTAGAAGAGACACGTCGTCCATGGAAAGCCCACCATAGGGGGCAATTTGCTGGTCAACAAACTCAATGGCATCAAAGTCCGGGGCATCCAAGTTAAAAGGCTCGGATGTTTTTTGCTTCTTGCTAGGAGGGGTACCAGGAGCTGCTGTAGAAGATTATGGAGGATCGACCAGACGAACCCGAGGAATAGGAATTACTTTCCTCGGCCCGGGAGAACTCGGAATAGGAGGTTTAACTGGAGCTTGGGAAGATCCCTCGCCGACCACTTTGGATGAAATGTTTAAAGCAGCAGTTGCCTTCTTCGCCTTCTTGAAGGCCTTCATGGAGTCATTGTTCTTAGACATCTCTGGAAACACAAAAACAACCACGACAAAGAGTTACAAAAGAGGAACAAAAAAGGAAATAAATATAGAGGCAAGTCGGGCCAATAGACAAACAAATACCCAAAGCAGGCCGAACCAAAGACGGATCGTTCAGAAATCTCTTCGTATCCAGATGGGGAGGCTTCCCCCACAAATCTTCAAGAACAACTACAAAAGCCCGCTCAACCTCACTAAGCATTTCCCATGTGTAGTGTGGCACTCTTACATTCTTTTGCCACTCTAGAGGAAAAGCAGGCTCGTCATCAAGAAAAAAGGGGCGGGCCCCCTCAACAGCTCGAACTTTAAAAAAAGTAGTTCTTGAAGTCCTTAAAGGACTCATCATACATTGCAAACACTTTATGGCCCTGGGCCGACCAGAAAGAAACCCAAGAAGCTTTCTTTTTTGAAGAACCGCCAGGCTTGGCAAAAACAAACAAGTAAAGAAAAAGAGTCTGGGAAGGTATTACATCTAGTTCACGACAGAGAAGTTGGAAAATTTTAATAAAACCCCAGGAATTGGGGTGAAGCTGGGATGGAGCAGTATTACACGACCATAACAGATCAGTCTCAAAAGCAGTAAAAGGAAAAGAAACGTTCAACTGGCTGAAAAAGTATTCATAAGCATAAAAGAAGGGGCGCTCTCCCTTAAAAGAAGTCGGAAAGCACACTCTCTCGTCAGAATCAGGGGCAACAAGCTCGTAATCCTCCTCACGGGCATTGTTACCACAAATCCTATGGCGCTTCCTCAGCTCTGTGCAAAATTCAGCATCCACAACAGAAACACACAACAAAACAAGGGAGTCCAGCCAATCAGACATCCCCTCGGGAACTCTGGAAGACATCTCTACAATGTTATTGCGAGAAGACATGAGGCCAACTAATCCTACAAAGTAAGAAAAGAAGATAAGGGTTACTACAAATATCTCGGACAAAAGGAGAAAACAACTCGGTCAGTAGATGAAACAGCGAAAAGGAAAACCCCAAGACTCAAACCAAAAGTCCTGGGGCATCCTTTGGAGGTAGTAGCAAAGCAAGGTTCCCAGAAATACTCTACAGCTTACATCCTAGCATTTCTCAAAAAGGATTCAAAACAACAAACGCTTTTCACCAAAGAAAAACACAGCAAATCATTACAAGCCTGCCAAGAAAAAAAAAACATTCCCAAACATCAAACACGCCAAGCAGAGACCATTAAAGATGCAACCTTTTTTCAAAGATCAGGCAAAAAGCAAACCTCCAAAAGCAAGGAACAGATGCAGATTATCTGTCAGAAGCAACAAAACCCAAGAAAAGCCTCGACGAAAATGCCAAAAAGAGCATGAAAGAAAGCAAAACACGTTTACAGCGAAGGAAACAAGAGCAAAGATCACAAAAAGGTTCAAAGCTTTCAAACATGCAAAATCAGAACTTCACCAAAAAACTAAAGACGAAGCTACGAAAGAAGCAAGGAAGCTAGTACCAACCTGGAAAGGGCAGCGAGCTTCAAAGAAACTGAAGATGGAAATCTGAGAACACCTTCTCACAAAGAAACGCGAACAAAGAGCAATGTCGCAGGGAGAAACGTGAAACTCCAGGCGAAAACAGAAGCTCCAGAAACACCAAACAACGCCGCAAACACAGAAAAAAGGAGAAGCGCGAAACAAAAAAAAATATAGAAGAGCGGAGAGAACGGAGAAGAGAAGTTATGAAAAAGGCAAAAGAAGAGAAACCGTTTCTGGGCTTTCAAAAATCAAAATAAAGAGCCAAAAGGAAACGGGGCAATTAATGCTAAAATTAAGGAAAGCATTAAACCCTCGCACGTTCCCAAAACGCCGATATAAAAGCGCGCGCCTTTAGAGGAAACGTTCTACATTCAAAAGATTCTACAAAAAGAAGAAATCGACAAAATGCTTGAGTTCGGCTTCATCATGAAAGGACCGAAGTCAAAAACTCGACCTCAACAGAAAGACCGAGCTCAAGCAGGGGCACTGTTCATACCCTGGGTCGAGCTGTCCGACCCGGGATGTTCGACAGACAAAGCGACCGACCTCTTCAGGTCAGGACAACTCGACCTCTCCTCAAAGAGCTCGGCCAAGTCACAGGAAAGCCCAAATGAAGGGCCCAAATAGAGGAACGCGCCCCAAATCCAAGGGCAGCCCAAGCCCATAGAGATAAAGGCGGTTCCCTTAAAGATGACCTCACTTAAAGATAAGATAAAGATAAGATAAGATAACTAACTTATCTTATCCGCAGGAGGCCACATCTCACCATTATAAATACACTGGAGCACCCAGGTATAACTCATACTCTGATTCTACTCAATACCTGTTTAATACCCTTGCTAACTTAAGCATCGGAGTCCCTTACAGGTACCCCCCACCCTTCGGTGACAAAGGATCAACAGCATTCTCAGTTCCACAAGTTGGACACACCAGCTCCGGCTGCTATACACCTGCCGGACACGTCGGCTCCGACCAGCACAGAAGATCTCGATCGAGATCGACCTATAGTTTCAGGTAACCCTCGGAACAGATTCATTATTCTTCATTGCCTCTGCAAATAAAACAGAAATTAAGCTACAAGTTGGAAAAGACAGTCACAAGCAATATAAACAGATAAAAAAGGAAACACAAAATACCCAGCTCAGTTTGAAGAAGAGAGGAATTGGTTAGAAATTTCTTTATGTCGAGATAGGGAGGTTGACCCCAGTGTTCTTCCAAGACAGTCACAAAGGCTCGCTCAGCCTCATCCAACATTTCCCACGTATATCGGGACTCCCTCACATCTTTTTGCCATTCCAAGGGAAAAGCAGGCTCGTCATTTTCATCCAGAAAGAAGGGCCGAGCTCCTTCAATAGCTCGGACCTTGAAAAAGTAGTTTTTAAAATCGCGGAATGACTCGTCAAACATGGAAAAGACCTTCTTTCCCTGGGTAGAGCGAAAGGAGACCCAAGCTGCCTTATTTTTTACCACTCCGGGCTTAGTCAAGACAAACAGATAGAAAAAGAGAGATTGGGAAGCAGGGATACCAAAACCATTGCACAACAATTGAAAAATCTTTATGAAACCCCAGAAATTAGGGTGAAGTTGAGAGGTGGCGACATTACAGGACCATAACAGGTCGGCCTCAAATTTAGTAAAAGGAAGGGTGATACCCAGCTGACCAAAGAAAAAGTCATAAACATAGAAGAAAGGGCGATCGTCAACAACCCGGGTAGAGAAGCAGACTCTCTCGTCAGAAGTGGGAGGGACAAGTTCATAGTTCTTCTCATCACCAGGATTACTACAGACACTATGAAACTGCCTAAGCTGCGCGCAAAACTCAGAATCAACCAGAGAGACACACATAAGAACCATTGAGTCCACCCAATCGGCCATGCCCTCAGGGACCTGGGAAGGCATCTCTACAACGTTATTTCGGGAAGACATGTGGCAAACTAAATCCTACAAAAAGAAAAGAAGAGCAGATTACTTAAAAAACATTTCGGATGAGGGGCAAAACAACTCGACGGACGGACAAACAGAAAAGGAAAACCCCAAGACTCAAGCCAAAAGTCCTGGGGCATCCCTTGGAGGTAGTAACAAAGCAAGGGTTTTTAAGAAATCTCTACAGCTCACGTCCTGACACTCATCAAAAAGAAAATAAAGTCTCAAAGGATACAAAGGAAGTAAAAACACAAAGTCGCCACCCTTCTACAGTTTATCAGCAAAAGCATTGTCAAAAACACCAAAAAATGCCAAGTAGAAAAACAGCAAAGACGCAAACTTTTTCGGAATTAAGCAAAAAATCATCAGCAAAGGCACAAGCAGAAACGGCGACAACATAAAGAAAAAGATTCAAGCAACAAGAAAAAGATTCGCACCAAAAACGAAGAAATTCCAGAGCATGCAACAATCAGGCATGATAAAAGCAGAGAGACCCAAACTTCCTCTAAAAAAATGCAAACTTTCCACATATAAGGAAACAGAAGAAAGAAAAAACAAACCTGGAAATCACCCTTCTTCCACAGAAAGCAACGACAGAACAGACGGAAGAAGCTACGAAAGAAACAGAAAATGAGAGAGTAAAGGGAGAAGTTACGAAGAAGAAGTGAAGAAGAGAAACCGTTTTTGATTGAGAAATTCAAAATAAAAGACCAAGAGAAAATGGGGCAATTAATGCCAATTAAATGCAGATATTAAAACCTTCTCGTATTCCCAAAAAAGTGCTGATATAAAAGCGTGCGCTTTTAGAGGAAAACATTCTACATTCAAAAGATCCTACATAAGGAAGAAATCGACGAAATGCTTGAGTTCGGCTTCATCATAGAAGGACCGAAGTCCAAAAAACTCGACCTCGACAAAAAGATCAAGCTCAAGCAGGGGCACTGTTCATACCTTGGGTTGAGTTACCCGACCCGGGATGATTGGCGATAAAAGCGACCGAACTCCTTAGGTCTGACTAGCCGACCTCTTCTCAAAGAGCTCGACCAAATCGACAGGAGAGCCCAGTAAAGGGCCCAAACAGAGGAACACGACCCAAATCCTAGGGCAACCCAAGCCTATAGAGATAAAGGCGGTTCCATTGAAGATACGCTGACCTCAACTCAAAGATAAAGATAAGATAAGATAACTAACTTATCTTATCCAAAAGGTCACATCTCATCATTATAAATACGCTGGAGCACCCAGGTATAACTCATACATTGATTCTACATAAAACCTGCTTAATACCCTTGCTAACTTAAGCATTGGAGTCCCTTGCAGGTACCCCCACCCTTCGATGACAGAGGATCAGCAGCACTATCAGTCCAACAAGTCAGACATACCAGCTCCGGCTGTCATCCACCTGCCGGACACACCAGCTACGACCAGTACGGAAGATCTCGTCCGAGATCGACCTCCAGTTTCAGGTAACCCTCGGAATAGTCACCATCATCCTTTGCACCATTCAAGTGGGTAAATCTCTTATCTCTAAGTTGTATCATTCCACTTGAATATGGGTTGCTTGAAACGGATGGTCAACTTAGAGCTCTTTGTGGTTTGAAGAGTAAAAGAAGGTTGTGTAGTGGTTGGCGAAATGATGTTAGGCTCATTAAGGTTGAACCCTCAAGGCTTAAGCCCCAAGGTTGGAGGGATGATAATTTGAAAGGGTCTAGGAAGATGCTTTGGTGCTTACCAGAGAATACGGATCACTTGCCGCCCAAATGAAATTATCTTGATCAACTTGAAGATGGGTGTAGAAACAAGATTTGGGATCCAGGAATATGTGAAGATCAATTTTAGGAGCCCTTAGCTTGTGTGGAACTTCATCAAATTATGAAATTTGAAGCCTATTGGAAGTCCAAGAATTGGTGGGAGTTCAAAGAAGAATTAAAGCACAAGCGACCTTGACGAAGAGCCTCCCAAACGTCCAACTTAAGGACTTAAACTAAAAGTGCTAGGTGGGAGTTACCCCACCATGGTAACATCTTTCCATTCTCTTGTATATATAATCAATGAATGAATTGAGTTACCATTGTAGGTGGTTTTCCTTAATTTCTATACTCTTCACATTGCATTGATTGATGAGTTGTTTGTTAGATTTATGTTTAGATTAGAATAGTTGTTGTTGAATTGCATTTTGATTGAAGTGTAAGTTGTATTTGGTTTGTATTTGAAAATTTTTCCAAAACCAAAAGATTTGTTGTTATATTTGAATTTTAGTTGTTATATTTGTTTTCATATTCCAAAAGAAAGAAAAAATTTTGTTAGATAGTCTTTCCTTTTATTCTTTTATATGTTTTGCTTGGGTTGCTAGGTTGTTTGTTGGTTTTATGCCTTGAATAAGGATGATTATTTGAATTTGAGTTTTTGCTTGAATTGCAAGTCTTCTCAAATTTTGTGAAAAGTCCTCAAAAACACAAAAAATTTGTTAATTTGTATTTTGGTTAGTTTGGAGTTGTAGATAGTGTTAGGAGAATGTTTTTAAAGCCCTATTTTTGGTGTTTAAAAAAAGTAAAAAAGTAAAGTAAAAAGTATGGGAAGTCACGCATACGCGTTAGCGTGCTTTCCCTCCCTTCACGCGTCAGCGTTGACGATGCATATGCGTCGATGTTCGCTTTGTTCCACCCGTGCCTACGCATAAAGGACGCATTCACGTTAATTGCCTTTTTGTCCACCAACGCTCACACGTTAGCAATGCGTATGCATGGATTTAAACTCACTAATACCCCAGACGCGTGAGCCCTAGCCAGTTGCGTCAAACACCCCTTCTCCTCTCCAACGTTCCATTTTCTCTTCTCCCTCCAAAACCCAAAAACCTCCATAACCACCACTTCCAATCACCATCAACCACTGGCCACCAGTCCGGCGACTAAACCATCGCCGATCGCCCTCTCTCTTCCCTTTTCCCCGCTCCTTCTCCTTCTTCTTCCCTTATGCTTCTCTCTCCCTTTTTCCCCTTTCTCGGCCGTTTCCCTTCATGCGACCACCAGCGACCGCCACAGTCTTCCATTGCTGCCGACGAACCACCATCCACCACCACCAACTTCTTTCACCTTCCATTTCACTTCTCTCATCCACCATCTCTGCACCAGAACGGAACCTGGTGCCTCCTTGTTTTTGCCCTCCCCTTCTCTGCAACCGTTCTGCTCCGCCACCATTAGACCACCGTGGGAGCGCCACTACTGAGCCAGAGCACTTCCATCTTCCAGTCGCTGCTCCCATTTCCCTTCCTTTTTGATTTCTACTTCTGCCTCTCCCAGGTTTGAGTTCCCCTGTTTTACCTTCTATCTTTTTTTTTCATTTTCCTTTAATTAATCTCCATGTTAGTTTTAGTTGTTGATTAGGTTTTTGTTAAGCTTATTTAGATTAGAATGCATGTGGTTATAGAATCTGGCATGGATAGTGGATTTATGTATGCTTGTTTGTTGTTTATGCTGTCTTAAATGGCTAACTTTAAACTGCTTTATTGAGTAATGATGATGTTGATGTTCTGTGATTGATTCATGTTACTATTGTTGTTAATTTTGGGATTTACGTGCTGCATTTGATGCCATGATGTTAGATGCTGTCTTTGTTTAACTCACCTGAGCATGCATTCTATTTTGGTTCATCTTGTTTGAGGTACATTTGAGTTGTATACTATTGTTGATTGCCGCTGTGCTAATTCTGTATATTGATGCCTGATTCATATGATTTTCTTGTTCTTCATACTGTTAACATGTATTGGATTCATATGGATTCTTAAGTTTGCTGTTTGCTTATCCGGGAATGTCCAATTTACTACCGGAATGTTGCCAAAATTCTTTTCGAAATTGTCCTATTGTTAACTTACAATTTATGAATTGAACTTAGCACTCTTTGATTTGAGAATCATTTTAGTTTACACCAAATTCAATCCATAAGTTGATTGGTCAGCATTTTTGTAACGGCCTAGCCTCGAAGAAACGGCGCTTTTTCGGGATCAAACAGAATTTTTATGGAATTTTTAGGAATTTTAGTGCATATAAGCACCTCTGCGGCACAGGAGCTGTGTCATCAAGCTGCTGAGTCAGCAGCTTGACTGCACCAGACACCTCTCCTGATCTAAGTAAGCATGATGTGAAAAGTTGCGTTTTTGAGCCACTTCGGGCCCGAATTTCAAAATTCTGATTTTCGTGGTTAGTCTCTATGTGACGAGCCGGTCTCAAATTTCGAGAAAAATTATATTAATATAATATTCATATATTATTATTTTATTTGGAATATTATATTATTATTTCCTCTACTGTGATTAATGTTGATTTATGTTTAGTAATATAATAACTGAGCTAGAAACTTATCGGTAATGGATAATACCGGAATTCTTAGATGAACTTAGCAATGCTAATGCTTCATCATAAATCTTTTATCCTCATGATTATCATGTTACTAGTATCATTTATACTACTAAAGCTCATGCTTATCCTTTAGTAGTGTAATCTGATGTATCTAGTTTTAGTAATTATCTTCATAATGATATTTTATTATTAAACTCTGATGAGTCAGCACCCTATGACACGTGGCTCTCCCAGGGTTAGCCACCACATGTTTTCTTTCTTACTCTCTAAGCAAAGGTTTCTTAAGGAAAAATTAAGAAACACTTGTATTCTAATACATCTAGTTTCAGTAATTATCCTTTCTTGAGATATTTTTACACCAGACTTTAGGATAAAGCTTATCCTAACCCCATGGGTCCCTAGACTCATCATTACCATCACCTTTTCTTCCAAGGGAAGAAAAAATTCGAAATTCCATGAGAGAAACCAAGAGAACTTCCATGAAAGCATCAAGCTTCTTTCTCCATTTTTTCTCAAACTAAAACCCCTATCAAAAATCTAATCTGACCAAAATGTTCATCTCTTCTTACTCTTCATTTCTATATCAATTTTCATGGAGTTAATCAAGGCGTGATGGCTGCTCCTCCACCTTGAAGTTTTAGCCATGGTGGAAACTCAAGCTGATGATGTTTTCTT
Organism: Arachis stenosperma; assembly: GCF_014773155.1. Classification (NCBI taxonomy): domain Eukaryota; kingdom Viridiplantae; phylum Streptophyta; class Magnoliopsida; order Fabales; family Fabaceae; genus Arachis; species Arachis stenosperma. The sequence goes on along the minus strand of NC_080380.1, from coordinate 75,424,739 downwards.
CATGTTTTCTCTTAGGATCTCTTGTTCAATCACCATAGGCTCTAAAAAAATGTGATTTCTAGCTGCCTTTAGGTGAGGAAAACTTTCTTTTCATTATCATGAAGCTTCAGCCTTCGTGGTTCATATGGTTCTTGATGTGTGGAAAACGATCCAACACAAAACTCACCGGCAAGTGTACCGGGTCGCATCAAGTAATAATAACTCACATGAGTGAGGTCGATCCCACAGGGATTGAAGGATTGAGCAATTTTAGTTTAGTGGTTGATTTAGTCAAGCGAACCAAGTTTTGAGTGAGTGATTTGTGTTTAACAAGAATTAAATGACAGTAAATGTAAAGGGGGAAGGGAAAAGTGCAGTAAACTGAAGAACAGAATTGTAAAGTTGCAGAATCTTAAAGAGCAAGAAAGTAAATGACTGAAACTTAAAAGGCAAGAAACTTAAATTGCAGTAACTTAAATGGCAAGAAAGATAAATGGCTTGAATATAAAAGGGAATTGAGGAATGGGATTGCAAGATCTAAACAAAGAAGAAATAAATTGCAGCAATTGATTGAGCAGAATTCAAATCAGAAGCAAAGAGCATTCAAACAGAGAGAAAATAAAATGCAGCAAAGGTTCACAGAAGAACCAAGAGTGAATTATGATCTCAGGATCCCAAGGGCTTAGGTAGCAGAGCCTAAAACCCAATTTCCTTCCCAGATCTGAATTATCTAAGCAATTGACAGAAAATTAAAGAAGGAGCAATAGAAGAACAGAATTGGAATTGAATTATGCAGAAAACAAAGTGAAAAGAGTTTGAATGGGAATTGGGACAGAATTTCCCCAATTTCACACACCCAAAACTCAGAAAACAGAAGATTAATATTGCTAAGGCAAGAACGAGGGAGAAGAGAGATCAATTCCCTCCCCAATTCTCAGAATTCTCGGTTCAGTCACCAAGAACAAGTGCCAAAGCTCCAAAATAAAAATTCAAAGCTCAAAGTAAAAGTTCAAGGTAGCTAAAAAAGGTCCTAATTCAATCAAACTAACTCCTATTTATACACTTTCTATTCTTGGATTTTGGGATTTGGATGGGCTTTTGAGTTGGTGAAGAAATGAGCTAAAATGGGATTTTAATTTAAATTTTCGGCCCATGAAATTCACTCCCAGGAGGCTGCCCTGCCCTTGTGGAGGGCAGGGCAGAAAATTGATGCATGGTGCACAAGCTTGGTGCGGCCTTGGTGCAAGTTGGTGCTACGTGGTGCGCGTATGGTGTTGCCAGGGGGAAATTGGTGCGCGCAAATCAAAATTGGTGCGCTACACAAGATCCTGCCCGCGCCAAGGGCAGGGCAGAGAAGGTTTTGGTGCGCCAGGGGAGGAACGCGCGCGACAGATGCTTGCCAGGACGAGAGTTTGGTGCGCCAGGAAGCAAGGTTGGTGCGCCAGAAATTTTTGTGTGGTGCGCCAGTCCAATTGCTGCCCTGCCCGCGCCAAGGGCAGGGTAGTGTTGCCATATTGCACGCCCGTGTTCGAACCTGGGCGGACGCACGCTTCTCATTTTTTGCTTGATTTCTTGGCACGGCAATGGGTCTTGGAGCTTGGCTTCCTCATGGTTCCTTGTTCGAACCTTGTGGCATGCATGGGTGACCTTTTCTCTTTGATTTTCTTCCTTATGGAGCCCGATTCTGCCCTCCACAAGGGCAGGGCAGAATTTGCTTTCTCTTGGTTCCAAGGCACATTTTGTGCTCTGCCTTTGGAGTGGGCAGGGCAGAATTGCCTTTTCCTCTTGGTCACCCAATGTTGCTCTCTTAGAGGGCAGTCTGCCCTTGTGGAGGGCAATGTTGCTTCCCCCATTAGTTGCGGCACGCTTCATCTTGATTCGGCCACGCTTTTCTTTCTTTTGCTACACTTTTTAGGCCACGCTTTTCCTTTTCTCTTCTTTTCTTCACCTATAATAAACCAAACAACCACTCAAAGTATCACTAAATTCAAGAGGCTTATAAATCAATTAAAATGCAATTAAAATTAGCTTAAACCTCATGATTTAACATTAATTTCATGGTGGTTGCTTGATTTAGAGAAGTTATGCATTTTCACTCCAAATCACTTACTTAGGATGCAAGAAAGTGCATACATGCTAACAAAACAAGTGAAATTAGCTTGAAAAATGGGTATATGATGACTTGTCATCACAACACCAAACTTAAACCTTGCTTGTTCCCAAGCAAGCATCAAAACTAAGAGAAAATGGAATGAATAAGAAAAGAGTATATATCCTTATTATGCAGATAGCAGAACTTGATCTATGGGACATTTATGCAGACAATGACAACTCATTTATTGTTGCTGCTGCATAATACACATTTTGCATCAAAGGTTTGCTAGACTTGCTGTTATAAGACTCACTTTGTTATTCTCTCCCTTGCTAACTTTTCTTGGCTTACAGAACTTAACAAGCTTATTATTCTTTCATAGGTTGGGTGTCAAATGCTGCAGCATAGCCTTTGGCTTTATTTTCTTTTCTTTTGCTCAACATCTTTCCACCACAGACACTTAGCTCACTAATTCTTCCTAGGATCATTGATGCCCAGCATCTCTTTGGATCACTAAGTGCTTTGTATCTAAGTTGCTCTTTATTGTGGATTTTCAATTGGCCATCCCAAATCAGTTGATCTAAGTGACCGGGTTTCAAAATACCCCTTAGAATTTACTCATCCAAGCAGATCTTAGTACAAGAACACCACAGGCATTTGTCCTAAGGTTCAAGCTATTGGTGTCCAACCTTTATTCTTTGTTTTTTTTTCTTGCCATTTTGGCTTTTTCTTTCTTCCTTTTCTTTCTGTTTTTGTTACCAAGGGTTGTTTCTTTCTTGATAAGAGGCTTTGTAACAGCAAGCCAACTCACAATTGAATGAGAATGATATTATGCAACACTTATTTCATGAGTCATGCATTTAATCTAACACATATGCCACCACCAACTTCCATTCATACTCATGCAACATTGGATATTTTACTTTTCAATTCAAACCAAACTCTTTTATTCAAGCATATGGGAAACAAAACAAAATTTAAACTAAGTGATGGATACAAGCATTGTGCAGACTTGGCATTTTCAGCAAACAATTTCACTTGCAACTATATAAACACTTTAGCACGACATACAAAGGTTCCCAAATTCAAAACATCACACAACAGCATGGATTAAGTTCAGATACAACCTTTGAGCTCTTTGATTTTTCCTTCTGTTGTGTTCTCTTTGAGTTAAACTGCATAGTGTCTTCAAATGTTGGCTCACATCCTGCATAGTTCTCAAAGTTGCTTGCTTCTCAAGCCCTTAGTTATATGGTTAGTTTGTATGAACTGAGTGTGGTTTCAGGATTTGTTTTGGTGTGTGAACACCAAACTTAGTTGTTTTGCCACTGTCTCAGATGTACCAAGTTAACCATATTTGAAACCATGTATCCTTGCTAAAGGTTAATGGAATTAAAGCTAGAAAAAAAATTCAATAGTTGAATAATGTGGTTGATTGCTTGGAGCTAGAATCATGCAAGAGGTGAGAATGTGTTAAATGATATTTTTGGTGGAACACCAAACTTAGAAGTTTTCATTCTCCCTCAAATTGTTTTGGTGTGCAACACCAAACTTAGCTCCTTGCAATCCACACCAATTACTCAACATTTTTATTGAAAAGCTATGAAAAGAAACTACCTCAGGTTGGGTTGCCTCCCAACAAGCGCTCTTTTATTGTCATTAGCTTGACATCTTCATTTTTGTTTCAAGAGGGATTCAGGTTCTGGACCTCCTTTTCTTTGTTCCATTGCCCACCTAGGTACAGCTTTGCTCTATGACCATTTGCTGTAAATTGGTTCTTTGTTGCTTCATCTAGCAATTCAATACTCCCATAAGGAAAAACCTTAGTCACCAAGTATGGACCAGTCCATTTAGACTTAAGCTTGCCAGGGAATATCTTGAGCCGTGAATTATACAAGAGTACTTGTTGTCCTGGTTTGAACTCTTTCTTCAAAATCTTCCTGTCATGCCATCTCTTAGCTTTCTCCTTGTATATCTTAGTATTTTCATAGGCTTCTAGCCTAAACTCATCTAACTCATTCAGCTGCAACAATCTTTTCTCTCCTGCTGCTTCAGAATCCAAATTTAGAAGTTTAGTGGCCCAAAAGGCTTTGTGCTCAAGCTCTACAGGGAGATGACAAGCTTTGCCATATAACAGTTGAAATGGGGACTTCCCAATAGGAGTTTTAAAAGCTGTTCTGTATGCCCAAAGTGCATCTTCCAACTTCCTAGCCCAATCCTTTCTTGTGCTACCAACTGTTTTTTCTAGGATCTTCTTTAGTTCCCTGTTTGCTAATTCTGCTTGACCATTAGTTTGGGGATGATATGGTGTGGCTACCTTGTGAATAACTCCATATTTGTGGAGAAGTTTCTCCATTTGTCTATTACAAAAATGACCACCACCATCACTGATGAGACCCTTGGGTACTCCATATCTAGTAAAGATGTGCTTTTTCAAGAATTGAAGAACCACTTGTGCATCGCAGGTAGTTGTGGCTATGGCTTCCACCCATTTTGAAACATACTCTACTGCTACCAAGATATATTTGAATGAATAAGAAGGGGGAAAGGGTCCCATGAAATCAATGCCCCATAGATCAAACAATTCTACTTCCAAAATGAAGTTCTGTGGCATCTCATTCCTTTTTGTTATTCCTCCTGCTCTTTGGCATTCATTACATTGATGGACAAATTCCCTGGCATCTTTGAAGATGGTTGGCCAATAGAAACCACTTTGTAGAATCTTTGCTACTGTTCTTTCTGGACCAAAGTGCCCTCCATAAGCTGAGCCATGGCAATGCCATAATATGTCTTTTGTTTCACTTTCAGGAATACATCTCCTGATTATTCCATCAGAGCATCTTCTGAACAGATAGGGTTCATCCCACAAGAACTTCTTTGCTTCATTGATTAGTTTCCTCACTTGTTGCTTCGTGAATTCTTGCGGTATCTTTCTCCCTACTTTGTAGTTTGCTATATCAGCAAACCATGGTGTTTGTTGAATTTGCATGAGATGTTCATCTGGGAAGCTTTCATTCACAGGTAATGAAGTTTGTTGAATTGTCTCTGGTGGCAACCTTGACAAATGATCAGCAACTAGATTTTCAGTGCCTTTCTTGTCCCTCACCTCAATGTCAAATTCTTGTAAGAGTAGAATCCATCTGATAAGCCTTGGTTTAGCATCCTGCTTTGACATCAAATACTTGAGAGCAGCATGATCAGTATAAACCACAATTTTAGATCCTAGCAAGTATGATCTAAACTTATCAAATGCATAGACTACAGCTAACAATTCCTTCTCTGTTGTGGTGTAACTTTTTTGAGCTTCATTCAACACTTTGCTTGCATAATATATAACATGGTGCAAGTTTCCCTTCTTCTGTCCAAGTACAGCACCAATTGCAATTTCACTTGCATCACACATGAGTTCAAATGGTAAGTTCCAATCCGGGGGTGTGATGATTGGTGCTGTTGTGAGTTTCTGTTTTAAAGTTTCAAAAGCATGCTGGCAATTTTTATCAAAAACAAAAGGTTGATCATTCATCAAAAGGTTACTCAAAGGTTTGGCTATTTTAGAAAAATCTTTGATAAACCTTCTATAAAATCCTGCATGCCCCAAGAAACTTCTAACAGATTTCACATTAGTTGGTGGAGGGAGTTTTTCTATTATTTCAACTTTTGCCTTGTCAACCTCTATTCCTCTTCTTGAAACTTTATGACCAAGAACAATCCCCTCAGGTACCATGAAATGGCACTTCTCCCAGTTCAAAACAAAATTAGTTTCTTGGCACCGTTTCAAAACAAGAGTTAGATGGTCTAGACAAGTATTGAAACAATTACCAAAAACAGAGAAGTCATCCATGAAAACCTCTAAAAATTTTTCAACCATATCTGAGAAAATGGAAAGCATACACCTTTGAAAAGTGGCTGGGGCATTGCATAATCCGAATGGCATTCTTCTATAAGCAAAAACTCCAACAGGGCATGTGAATGAAGTCTTCTCTTGGTCTTTTGGATCCACCACTATCTGATTATACCCAGAATAGCCATCAAGGAAGCAATAATAAGCATGGCCGGCCAACCTTTCAAGCATTTGATCAATGAAGGGAAGTGGGAAGTGATCTTTGCGTGTGGCATCATTCAACCTTCTATAGTCAATACACATTCTCCACCCTGTCATAGTTCTGGTGGGAATGAGTTCATTCTTCTCATTAATAATGACTGTCATCCCACCTTTCTTTGGTACTACTTGAACTGGGCTTATCCATGGGCTATCAGAGATGGGATATATGATTCCTGCATTCCATAATTTCATTACTTCCTTCTGGACAACTTCCTTCATTGCAGGGTTGAGTCTTCTTTGAGGTTGGATTACTGCTTTGGAATTGTCCTCCAAAAGAATCTTATGTATGCATACTGTGGGGCTGATGCCTTTCAGGTCATCAATGGTCCATCCCAAGGCATTCTTGTGAGCTCTGAGAACATCAAGAAGCTCTCCTTCTTCTTTCTTTGTCAAGGCCGAATTGATGATCACCGGGAGGCTTTCTGAAGTGCCAAGAAATGCATATTTGAGATGAGAAGGTAATGGCTTCAGTTCTTGTTTTTGCACCTCTTCTTTCTTGCTTAGTTCCACTTCTTTGTTTATGAAAACTTCAGCCACATGTTCCTCTATTGTTTCTTGATTGTCTTTTTCTTGCTCGTGTTGATCAATGTCTAACATTTCTTCCACCAAGCTTTCTATCATATCTACCCTCAAATGATCTTCCTTCTCTGTGGGGTGTTGCATTGATTTAAAAACATTGATGATCATTTGCTCATTGTGTACTCTGAAAATCATTTCTCCTTTTTCCACATCAATAATGGCTCTTGCAGTTGCTAGAAATGGTCTGCCTAAGATGATTGAATTGTTGCCTTCCTCATCGGTATCTAGGATTACAAAATCTGCAGGGAAGATAAACTCTCCAACCTTTACTAGCAAATTTTCCACAATTCCATTTGGTATCTTGATTGATCTGTCTGCCACGACTAGTGACATCTTGGTGGGTTTGAGTTCTTCTATGGCAAGCTTTTTCATCATGGATAAAGGCATCAAGTTAATACTAGCTCCTAGATCACAAAGAGCTTTATCCAAGGATAGTTTGCCTATAGTGCATGACACTACAAAACTCCCTGGATCCTTGAGTTTTGGTGGGATTCCCTTTTGGAGCACGGCACTACATTCCTCACTAAGCATCACCGTTTCCTTCTCATTCCAATCCCTTTTCTTGTTGATGAGCTCTTTTAGAAATTTAGCATACAGGGGCATTTGCTCCAAAGCCTTTGCCAAAGGTATGTTAATCTCCAACTTCTTGAAAGTCTCAAGAAACTTGTGGAAGTGCTGGTCCTTTGTTTCCTTGTGAAATCTCTGTGGATAAGGTAGTGGTGGTGTTGAGCTCTTCTCCACTTGATGCTGTTTTGGAATTGGTTCTTCCATGATTTTCTTTCCTTTCTTTAACTTCTGTGGCTTGTTGTCTTCCTCTGTGAGTTGTTCTGGAACACTTTTGCTTATTGTGTATTTGTTGATGGCTTCATCATTCTTTATTGGCTCAGTGTCATTCTCCAGAAGCTTCTTTGTTGCTCCTTGGCTCCCATCTGTTAACACTCTTCCACTTCTTAGTTGCACCACCTTGCATTCTTCCTTTGGGTTGGGAATGGTATCACTAGGTAGTGAACTTGATGGCTTCTCAACAGAGATCTTCTTAGAGATTTGCCCAATCTGCCTCTCTAGGTTCTTCATGGTAGCTTCTTGATTCTTGTTTGTCAGTTCTTGGTTTTTCATTAGTTTCTCCATGAGTAGCTCTAGATTGGTGATTCTCTGTGAGTCTTGGGAGATGGTTTGATTTTGGGGTGTTGATGGATGAAGATAAGTGTTTTGGTTAGTTGGGTGGTTATTGGGTGGGTATTGGTTAGAATTTGGGTAGTTGTTTTGTGGTTTTCTGTATGTATTTTGGTTAGTGTTTGGCTGGGGGTTATGGTTTGTGTTTTTCCAATTGTTTTGGCTTGTGTTTCTTTGCCATGGTTGTTGGTTTTGGTTATGGTTATCTCCCCATCTGAGGTTGGGGTGGTTCTTCCAAGATGGATTGTAAGTATCTCCATAGACTTCATTTGTTCCAGGATTTTGGTTGTGCATGTATTGAACCTGCTCTTGTTGTTGCTCTTCTTGAGTTTCTTCACTTTGCACCCAAGTGGTTGGAGGTTGGCTTGTGGTGCTCACTGCTGCCACTTGCAAGCCATCAATTCTCTTAGCCATTTGCTCAAATTGTTGTTGAATCTGCTGTTGCATCATCTTGTTTTGAGCTAAGATTGAATCAACTCCTTCCAACTCCATGACTCCTCTTCTTTGTGATGGTTGGCGTTGTCTTTGATGAGCAAAGAAATATTGGTTGTTGGCCACCATATCAATGAGGTTTCGAGCTTCCTCTGTGGTTTTCATGAGCTGCAAAGAGCCTCCTGCAGAATGATCAAGAGCTTCTTGAGCTTTAAGAGTGAGTCCCTCATAGAAGTTTTGCAACTTGTCCCACTCAGTGAACATCTCTGGTGGACATTTCCTCAATAGAGCTTTATATCTCTCCCATGCTTCATATAAGCTCTCGGCCTCCATTTGAGTGAATGTTTGAACCTCTGTCTTCAACCTTAGGACTCTTTGAGGTGGATAGAATTTGGCAAGAAACTTGCTCACCAAGTCATCCCAAGTGTTGATGCTTTCTTTTGGAAAGGTCTCTAGCCATTGAGTTGCTTTATCCCTGAGAGAGAATGGGAAGAGTAGCAACTTGTAGCTATCAGGGGGCACACCATTTGTTTTCACTGTGTCACAGATTCTCAAGAAAGTAGACAAATGTTGGTTTGGATCCTCCAAAGGCCCTCCTCCGAAAGAACAATTGTTTTGCACCAGAGTGATGAGCTGTGGCTTGAGTTCAAAGTTGTTTGCATTGATATTGGGAGGAAGAATGCTACTCCCACAATGCCTAGCATTTGCAAATGTGTATGAAGCCAAGACTCTTCTCTGTTGGTTATTGTTGGCTCCTTCTCCTGGTTGATTGGTATCTCCTTCCATGTCTTGGAATTCCTCCTCAGATTCTTCTTCTCCAACAATGTTCTTCCCTCTTTCAGCTCTTCTTATTCTCCGAAGAGTCCTTTGATCAATTTCTGAGATAATAGGGGAAGATCTTCCTATACCTGTCATACAAACACACAACAATAAACACACAGACCCAGAAAATTAATAAAACTCCAATCTATAGCTAGAATGAAGATTTAGTTAGTTTAAACAAAAGTTCAAACAGTTAGTGGGTTAGTAAGAGTTAGAGTAACAGAAAAGAAAAAAGTGCTTAATCTAGACCTCCACTTCACTTAATCATTGTCAATCTATTTCAATCCCCGGCAACGGCGCCAAAAACTTGATGTGTGGAAAACGATCCAACACAAAACTCACCGGCAAGTGTACCGGGTCGCATCAAGTAATAATAACTCACATGAGTGAGGTCGATCCCACAGGGATTGAAGGATTGAGCAATTTTAGTTTAGTGGTTGATTTAGTCAAGCGAACCAAGTTTTGAGTGAGTGATTTGTGTTTAACAAGAATTAAATGACAGTAAATGTAAAGGGGGAAGGGAAAAGTGCAGTAAACTGAAGAACAGAATTGTAAAGTTGCAGAATCTTAAAGAGCAAGAAAGTAAATGACTGAAACTTAAAAGGCAAGAAACTTAAATTGCAGTAACTTAAATGGCAAGAAAGATAAATGGCTTGAATATAAAAGGGAATTGAGGAATGGGATTGCAAGATCTAAACAAAGAAGAAATAAATTGCAGCAATTGATTGAGCAGAATTCAAATCAGAAGCAAAGAGCATTCAAACAGAGAGAAAATAAAATGCAGCAAAGGTTCACAGAAGAACCAAGAGTGAATTATGATCTCAGGATCCCAAGGGCTTAGGTAGCAGAGCCTAAAACCCAATTTCCTTCCCAGATCTGAATTATCTAAGCAATTGACAGAAAATTAAAGAAGGAGCAATAGAAGAACAGAATTGGAATTGAATTATGCAGAAAACAAAGTGAAAAGAGTTTGAATGGGAATTGGGACAGAATTTCCCCAATTTCACACACCCAAAACTCAGAAAACAGAAGATTAATATTGCTAAGGCAAGAACGAGGGAGAAGAGAGATCAATTCCCTCCCCAATTCTCAGAATTCTCGGTTCAGTCACCAAGAACAAGTGCCAAAGCTCCAAAATAAAAATTCAAAGCTCAAAGTAAAAGTTCAAGGTAGCTAAAAAAGGTCCTAATTCAATCAAACTAACTCCTATTTATACACTTTCTATTCTTGGATTTTGGGATTTGGATGGGCTTTTGAGTTGGTGAAGAAATGAGCTAAAATGGGATTTTAATTTAAATTTTCGGCCCATGAAATTCACTCCCAGGAGGCTGCCCTGCCCTTGTGGAGGGCAGGGCAGAAAATTGATGCATGGTGCACAAGCTTGGTGCGGCCTTGGTGCAAGTTGGTGCTACGTGGTGCGCGTATGGTGTTGCCAGGGGGAAATTGGTGCGCGCAAATCAAAATTGGTGCGCTACACAAGATCCTGCCCGCGCCAAGGGCAGGGCAGAGAAGGTTTTGGTGCGCCAGGGGAGGAACGCGCGCGACAGATGCTTGCCAGGACGAGAGTTTGGTGCGCCAGGAAGCAAGGTTGGTGCGCCAGAAATTTTTGTGTGGTGCGCCAGTCCAATTGCTGCCCTGCCCGCGCCAAGGGCAGGGCAGTGTTGCCATATTGCACGCCCGTGTTCGAACCTGGGCGGACGCACGCTTCTCATTTTTTTGCTTGATTTCTTGGCACGGCAATGGGTCTTGGAGCTTGGCTTCCTCATGGTTCCTTGTTCGAACCTTGTGGCATGCATGGGTGACCTTTTCTCTTTGATTTTCTTCCTTATGGAGCCCGATTCTGCCCTCCACAAGGGCAGGGCAGAATTTGCTTTCTCTTGGTTCCAAGGCACATTTTGTGCTCTGCCTTTGGAGTGGGCAGGGCAGAATTGCCTTTTCCTCTTGGTCACCCAATGTTGCTCTCTTAGAGGGCAGTCTGCCCTTGTGGAGGGCAATGTTGCTTCCCCCATTAGTTGCGGCACGCTTCATCTTGATTCGGCCACGCTTTTCTTTCTTTTGCTACACTTTTTAGGCCACGCTTTTCCTTTTCTCTTCTTTTCTTCACCTATAATAAACCAAACAACCACTCAAAGTATCACTAAATTCAAGAGGCTTATAAATCAATTAAAATGCAATTAAAATTAGCTTAAACCTCATGATTTAACATTAATTTCATGGTGGTTGCTTGATTTAGAGAAGTTATGCATTTTCACTCCAAATCACTTACTTAGGATGCAAGAAAGTGCATAAATGCTAACAAAACAAGTGAAATTAGCTTGAAAAATGGGTATATGATGACTTGTCATCAGTTCTAAAGTTGTTTTTGATGTTAAAATAGGCGTAAAAGTGCTTTTGGAAGCTTGTTCTTGGTTCAATTCTTGGCAGCTGCAAAGGAGGTAAGGTTTGGTAAATTAATCAATGATTGGTTGTGTTCTTGAAGTGCTAAACCAGATCTTTTTTATTGAGGCTTGATTTTGAGTGTTTATGTGATGGTTTGATCATGAGATTTTGTTGTTTAATGCATGAAAATCAAGTTATTGATGGTTGTGAAGTTGCTATTGTTGCTGCTGGAAATCGTGGCTTTCCAGGCATAAAATTCATGATATTTGATGTATTTTTGATGTATATTTGATGGCTGAAACGTTTCTCTTTGGTTTGGTCAAAATTAGATAAAAATCAGTTACCGAAAAGATTGAAAAACTGGTTGAAAATTAAGTTGAAATCTAATGAACTTTTGGGAAAATATTTTTAGTTTTTGAAGGACAAGAAAAATGTTGGTTTTGATGATTTTCGGGTTAAATTATAATTATTAAAAAGTTTGGAGTTGAAATTTAATTAATGAAAAGTTGAGGGGCCAAAGTGCAAATTTTAAAAGTTAAGGGGGTTAAAATGTATTTCAAAAAAATTCGGGGGGGTCAGAATGCAATTTTTGAAATTTGAATAACATTTTATTATTTTAATATTAAATATTAAAATATTATTTTATTAATAATATTATTTTATTAATATAATAAAATATTGATAAAAGGCAGTTTTTCCTAAAAGTCTCACGAAGGCAGTCTTGAGTCCAGAATTTCTTAATTCTCTTTATTAAACACCTAAGAAAAGATATAAGAGAAGGTATTGAGGTATGTCTGGTAATGAAAAAGGATTTAGAAACTTGCAGACATGTTAGAAAGGAAAAGAGTTAAAAGCTATACAGTTGTGTGTTTGACCTCACAGAATAAGCAGAGCGTTATTATTCCTGTAGGTCGAAGTTCACCTACAGTGAATATCAATTGTGTATCTCAGGGTGTTGCTCCTGTAGGCCGAAGTTCACCTACAGAAAGTTGTGATTCCTGTAAGCCAAATTTCACTTACAGGGGCGCCATTTCTGTAAGCCGAAGTTCACTTACAAGGGTGCCGTTTCTGTAGGCCGAAGTTCACCTACAGAAAGTTGTTGTGTTGTGTTTTGACTATTCCTATAAGCCGAAGTTCACTTACGGGAGTGCTATTTCTGTAGGCCAAAGTTCACCTACAGAGATAATGCCATATCTAGGACTAGTTCCTAGGTAATGTCGGGCTCAAGGCGTAAACTGACACGTGAGCTCATCGCCTGCATAGGACAGATATGCATCATACTTGGTTGTGCATTTCCTCTGTTATCGTTGTAGTATGAATGTGTGCTTTCTTTGTTTGTATTTTATTCTTTGTGTCTGTGTTTTATTTCCTTGTATTCTTTGTTCTTTTTTTCTTTCTGATTTCTTAACTTCTTTATTTATCTGTATCTTCTATTTACTATTTTTTTCTATTTGTCCGCTAAGCAACACAGAATTAATGAACTTAACTAATAACCCCGACTTTACTAAGAACTCCCCAGTTCTTACCCCTTCTCTCTCCCTTCTCCCTTCAGATGGAAGCATGAGTACCCTTCCGTAGTTTGCTGATGACGTTCCACCTGACTTGAGTTTTGAAGACTTAGAACATACCTTCCCTCGCTTTAGTAGCTTAGAGGGACTAGGTGAGTATAGAGTCTAGGCTAGCCTGGGCGCCAGCTTATGGACTTCTTGAACAGGTTAGGGCCTGGGTTGTTGTATGTATATATATGTATAAGGTTATTATTTAGCTATATCTATGGGTGTTCTAACTAAAAATCTTTACTCTAATAAAGGCTGGATAACTGAATAATGTTAACTTTTTGAGATGTATATATGTGTGGTTGTTTATAACTATTATATCTGTTATTATTTGCGAATTGATTATGAATGATTCTGTTTATTAGTGCAAATGTTTTCAAAAAAATACCTCGCTAAATAACTACGCTTTTAACAACGATTCAGTCTCATATAATAAATAATAGATAATAATTAGGAAGACAAGTTGGTAGCACTCAGTTTCCGGTATGATTTAGACATACTGAAAATTGGGTTGTTACAATTTCTGTTTTCATTTTGATTCCCTTTCATGTGCATTATGGTTGACAGAATCAAGGAACTATTTAACGGATTTCTGTGTCAAATAGAATCTTGGTTAACTAAGTCAATGCAAACCTTCTTTGTGTTTTCAACATTTCAGGTTTAAATCAAAATTTTTACAGCTTCTTGGTTCAAGTTCAATTTTCACCCTATTTAATCATTGAAGTTATTTCCATAATTTACCATTTGATTTAAACCTATTTCCTTATGATTGAGGTTCTTACATTATTTGTAATAATTAGTGCTTTCCATTGGTGTAAACCTTTTAAAATTAAAATTGTTTTTAACCCTCTTTTGTTTACACCAAGTACATATTCCAATTCTTTTACGCCAATCTTTACAAACTTAGTGACCAAAAACATTGATAATGACTTGCATTTCTCTTCTATGTTTTTGTGCATTTCACATTTCATTATCAATGGCTTGCATCATCTTCATGAATGTGCGAATGCTTGTTTCCTATACTTTTGAACTTCTCTTGGTTAAGTCAATAATTATCATGTCACTAATCTTCAACCCTGTTTTCTAACTATTGACTTAATTGACTTTCTGACTCTTCTTTTAGTTTTCAAACTAACTCTTTTAGTTTCCTTTTGAGGCATGATAATTGTTGTTGCTTAGTAAACAAGCATCTTTACTATCATTGCATGAATTATTGGTTTGTGTTTTGATTGATGTCTGAATTCTGTTTTCTTGCATTCCAAGAGTTCATTTCTTTAACTCACTTTATGAATGTGTCTCAATATCCTTCTGTTGCCTGTTTTATGTCTGTTGCTTATATCCTTGTTTTTCCACTTCTCTGCTTTGCTTAATATGCTGTATCCTATGATTTCTATTTTCAAGATGTATGACAGAGGCAAGGGAAAAGGCAAGGTCACCTCCAGGAAAAGGAAGAGATCCTAGTCTTCCACTGATTCTGTGACCTCCGGTTATTCTCAGATGCATCTCTCTGACAAAGAGAAGTGAGATCAACTCCTGCCTCCTGCCGACTTAGAGAGGTTTGCTAATGTATATTGTGAGCTCCGCTTTCCGCTCTTTCAGCGACAGAATCTCAACTTGGAGAATAAGCTAGATATCCCCTCCGATTTGAGGTGGTTTATTGAGCCTCGAATTGAGGAGAGGGGCTGGTCTTTCTTGGATAGAGAGCTAGCCAGATTGAACGAGTCTTGGGTCTGCGAGTTTTACTACAACTTCTTCAGAGCGACCATTGACGCGGTTCACTTGAGAGGCAGATAGATTATGGTGACAGAGGCGGATATTGAGGAAGCCCTCCACTGTCAGCCCAAGGTCAGTGACAAGGACACTTTTCAAAGGGCTGAGGTGGAGATACATAGCCTGACCTTTGACTATGATGCATTGAGGAGTGTGGTTGCCCAGCTCGACGCCCCTTCGGAGATGGATGCTTCAAAACTGAAACCTAACGGGATGAGATTTGACTAGTTGACGAAGGAGGCTAAGGTGTGGCAGCAGAAATTTGCCCACTACATCATGCCTAGCACTCACTTTACTGAGATCCCGGTTGACATGCTAGTCTTGATTGGGTGCATCATTGAGGGAAAGGAGCTGTACTTTCCCTGGCTTATCAAAAGTTCATATGGCGAGCCCATATCAGGGGCACACTCCCTTTTCCTAGTTTGGTCACAGAGCTAGCTCACCGGGCCAGAGTAGCATGGCTTCCAGATGATGAGTCGCCACCCGCAGTCCACAGAAAGGAGAAGGTTATTCTGTGGGAAACTTGGGTGAGTGACAGACCACTAGCCCCGCGTAGAGCTCAAGCTTCTACAGCAGTGGCACCTAGGCCATCCTCTTCTTCAGCTGCAGCCAGACCCTCCACAGCACCAGCCACATCTACCAGACCAACACCACCACCATTAGCATCCCAGCCAACTTACCGACTCGTACAGCACCTCATAGAGCAAATGGATCAGAGTGAGCTCGCCACAAGCGAAGTTTTGAGCACTTGAGTCAGTTGCTAGCATCATTGGGCACCGAAATGCCCTCTGACACTGATATTCCTTCCGACCAGTCTAAGGCAGAGGAGGAGGATCAGGAGGAGGAAGCTCAGTAGGCAGAGGCACCTACACAGACTCAGGCTCCCACAGAGACACTGCAAACCACTGTAGAGCCACAGCCACAGCCCGGAGCCACAGCCTCAGCCAGATGCAGACGTTGACCCTCTCACCCAGTCTCAGTTGTAGCATCGGGGACGATGCTTTCTTCTAAGTGTTGGGAGGTCGCCATCGTCGGCAGGATTTCTATTTTGGTGACCATTTTAGACATTCTTCCCTTATTTTGTTTTTTTTAGTATTTGCACTTTACTTTATTGCACTTTTGGATTATTGTATATATTAGTTATTTTGGAAATTTTTATTTTAGCTTGTTGAATTTTGCACTTTGGTTTGTGTGTATATCTTTAGATTTTTAGTTTGATTTGCATTTTAGTTGATAGTATATATATATATATATATATATATATATATATATATATATATATATAGTTATTTTAGCATATTAGTTATGATTGGAAAAATGTGGATTATTGAGCTTAGTTTACCCTTTTTGCATATGAGAATTTGGTTTGATTGAAAAAAGGAATTAAACTAAGGAATTTTTACCTTTCTCAATCACAACATTGCATTTAGGATATATATATATATATATATATATATATATATATATATATATATATATATATATATAATAAGCTTAGTCAAAACAATGAAATTTTCCAAGAAATTTATCTATAGGGCACCCCAATTGATTGAAAAAAAAATATTTTTAGAACTTGCTTTAGTTATACATATATTGGGGATCATGTTTTTGAGCTAAGAACACAAGCATGTGAGATTTTGAGCTTAATTGTGTGGTTACATCATATAACCACTATTTTTCCATCTTGTGTGCATTATTCTCTTTCTATGATTGTAATATTTGATTTGTTTGATTCTTTATGTCTATTATTCCATGTATGCATGCACTTATATGATTGAGGCCATTATTTTAAATAGCTCACTTACCCAAATACCCTACCTTTTATCTTCAATTGTTAGCCAATTTTGAGCCTATGCTTAACCTAATTGTTCATAATTTTAGCATATTACAAGCCTTAAGTAAAAAATAATAAATGTCTCTTGTTTGGATCTTTGATTAACTTAAGCTAGTGAGAGTGTTTATTATTCAAGTTTGGTAAAGTTGGGAACATTGGTTGGGATAAAGGAGTATTTTTGTATTTTTATTGAAAATATTGGGAATTGGATACATACTCATGCATTAAATGTTTAAACCATATGCATTGATGCTCTTGTATATATTTTAGTTTGGAAAAAAGAAAAAAAATGATAAAGAAAAAAAAGAAAAAAACGAAAAGAAAAAAACATATATAGAAAAGAAAGGAAAAGAAAAACAATATAAAGGGGACAAAATGCCCCAAAGTAAAGTTCAATAATATCAATGCATATAGGAGCTGAATTGAAAAGAGAATGCATGAGTGTGTGAAAAAGTGAGGATTATGGGTAGTTAGGTTTGCTTAGAATAGTATAGGTTGTTATATAGGTTATGTGGGAAGTTTAAGTTAATCAAAGATTCAAATTTCATTCTCACTGGACCATATGCATCTTACATTGACCCTAGCCCCATTACAACCTTTGGAAAAGTCCTCATGATATTTGTATGCATGCATGAAATCATTGTTGATTGTTAGATGAAAAACAAATCTTAGAAAGCATGATTAGGGGAGAATTGAGTGAATCAACCCTATACACTTGAGTGACTAGAGCGGATACACATCCAGTGAGGGTTCAATTGCTCAATTACATGTTTTCAACATGATCATCCCTTTTCTTGCGAGTTTGTAAATCTTTTTAATAATTCAATACAATTGTGGGTTTGATTTGATTGCGATTGCTTTAGCCCTTATGCTTATTGATAAACCCATATTTTATGATATAATTTGTGCTGAATTTAAGTGTTTTTTTCAATCCTTCACCCACTTATGCATGTGAAATTGCATGGTTTTACCTTTCCTTCCTTATTATGAGATGTATATGAAAAACATGTTTTCTATGCTTTAAAAGTATTAATTTTAATTATCCTTTATTGCCATTTGATGCCGTGATTCGTGTGTTGAGTAATTTCAGATCTTCTAAGGCAGGAATGACTTAAAGGATGAAAAGAAAACATGCGAAAATGGAAGGAACGCATAAAACGGAGTTTTTGAAGAAACTGGAAACGACGCGATCGCCTAGGTGACGCGGCCGCATGCCAGCGCGAAATGGCAGTGATGTGATCGCATGATTGACGAGATCGCGCGCCACAAGCGAAACGCATATGACGCGGACGCATGATTGAAGCGACCGCGTGACAAGGAAAATTCTATATGACGCGACCGCGTGACCCACGCGGACGTGTGACAGAGGCCACACACCAGAAATTACAGAAAGTGATCCCAGCGATTTCTGAAGCCCTTTTTGGCCCAAATCCAAGTCCAGAAGGCACAGACCAGAGGTTATAAAGTAGGGGAATGCATCCATTCAAGGGGGCTAGCCAATTAGTGACTTTTGATGATTTAGATGCAGTTTAGAGAGAGATGTTATCTCATCTCTCTTAGGTTTTAGGATTAAGATTCCTCTTAAAGGATTAGGATTTCAACTCTTCATCAGGTTCAATATTCTTTTTACTTGATATTTCTCTTCTACTTTGAGATACTTTAATGCTTTTATTTATGTTTGATTTATGTTGCCCAATTGGCTTATGAATATTTTCCATGTTAGATTTGACTGCTTTGAATGAATGTTATTTGAGGTATTCCAGATATTTATGATTCTTATTTAGCTTTTTGTATTATTGGCTTTAATTGATTAACTATAGCCCTTGAGTTATCAACTATTCATGATTGATTGTTATGTCGGCTAATTAACTGGAATTCCACTAACTCTAGTCTTTCCTCAGGAGTCGGCTAGGACTTGGGAAATCTAACCAATTGGTTCACTTGACTTTCCCTTGCTTATGCAAAGGTTAACTAAGTGGGATTAACTTCCATTCTTATAGGAGTAACTAGGATAGGACTTCCGAATTTTCATATCTTGCCAAGAGTTTATTTTACAGTTATTTATTTATTTTATCTGCCATTTAAATTACTTGTTCATCATCTTTAAAACCCCGATTTACAAAACCCATAACCAATAATAAGAACATACCTCCCTGCAATTCCTTGAGAAGACGACCCGAGGTTTAAATACTTCGGTTATCAATTTATTTAGGGGTTTGTTACTTGTGACAACCAAAACGTTTGTACGAAGGGATTTTCTATTGGTTTAGAATCTATACTTACAACGCGACTTTATAAAATTCTTTACTAGCAAAGATCCCAACATCAAAATGGCGCCGTTGCCGGGGAATTGCAAAGGTGTGCCTTATTATTGGTTATTGTAGATATTTTTCTTTTACTTGTTTATTTGTTCTTTCTCTTCCCTCTTATTTCTGATAGCTACTATGAATTTCCACCCCTCTCGCTTTGAGTTTGGTTCTAATTTTGCTGCAAGGAATGGAACCTATAACAGGATTATGCATCAAGGTCTAAGCAATCAAAGATGGATGGAGCCACAAGGATCTGATCACCCCTTTAGGCAACAACACCCTCCTAGATATCATGGACAGAGACCATTCTACAATGCATACCGAGCTGATAGATATGGTGGACCGCCTTGTAGCTACCAACAATCCCCACCTTGTGCTCAGAGACCACCCTTTCAACACAACCTCAATCCACCATACTCACAAGCTCTTTTTCACCATTCGCCACTATATGATCCTTATCCACCCCAACGTCAATCCAACTATTCTCAAGAACCACCACACACATATGCACCATGTCCATATCCATCAAGCCAAAAATCACAGGTTTGCCTCAAAGAATCAGTAAAACAATTTAATGCAACCCTTTGATGAGCGGATAATTTATACGCTTTTTGGCATTGTTTTTAGTATGTTTTTAGTATGTTTTAATTAGTTTTTATTATATTTTTATTAGTTTTTAGTTAAAATTCACTTTTCTGGACTTTACTATGAGTTTGTGTGTTTTTATGTGATTTCAGGTATTTTCTGGCTGAAATTGAGGGTCTTGAGCAAAAATCTGATTCAGAGGCTGAAAAGGACTGTAGATGCTGTTGGATTCTGACCTCCCTGCACTCGAAGTGGATTTTCTGGAGCTACAGGAGCCCAATTGGCGCGCTCTCAACGGCTTTGGAAAGTAGACATCCTGGACTTTCCAGCAATGTATAATAGTCCATACTTTGCCCGAGATTTGATGGCTCAAACTGGCGTTGCAAATCAGCTTCAGAATTCCCAGCGTTTAACGCTGGAACTGGCATAAAAATTGGAGTTAAACACCCAAACTGGCATAAAAGCTGGCGTTTAACTCCAGAAAAAGTCTCTACACATGAAAGCTTCAATGCTCAGCCCAAGCACACACTAAGTGGACCCAGAAGTGGATTTTTACGTCATTTACTCATTTCTGTATACCCTAGGGTACTAGTTCACTATTAATAGGATCTTTTGACATTGTATCTACACCTCATGACACATTACACATTTCTCATTGTATTTTCTACAGCATGAGTCTCTAAACCCCATGGTTGGGGGTGAGGAGCTCTGCTGTGTCTTGATGGATTAATGCAATTACTACTGTTTTTTATTCAATCATGCTTGCTTCCATTCTAAGATATCACTTGTTCCTAAACCTGATGAATGTGATGATCCGTGACACTCATCATCATTCTCAACTATGAACGTGTGCCTGACAACCACCTCCGTTCTACGTTAGATTGAGTAGATATCTCTTGGATTCCTTAATCAGAATCTTCGTGGTATAAGCTAGAATTGATGGCGGCATTCAAGAGAATCCGGAAGGTCTAAACCTTGTCTGTGGTATTCTGAGTAGGATTCAAGGATTGAATGACTGTGACGAGCTTCAAACTCCTGAGGGCTGGGCGTTAGTGACAGACGCAAAAGAATCACTGGATTCTATTCCAACCCGATTGAGAACCGACAGATGATTAGCCGTGCTGTGACAGAGCGCGTTGAACATTTTCACCGAGAGGATGGGAGGTAGCCATTGACAACGGTGAAACCCTACATACAGCTTGCCATGGAAGGCGCCTTGCGTGCTTGAAGAAGAAGACAGTAGGAAAGCAGAAGTTCAGAAGATAAAGCATCTCCAAAACCTCAACCTGTACCCCATTACTGCAAAACAAGTACTTATTTCATGTTCTTTTGCTTTTCACAATCAAACCTGATAATTATTGATATCCTGACTAAGAGTTACAAGATAACCATAGGTTGCTTCAAGCCGACAATCTCCGTGGGATCGACCCTTACTCACGTAAGGTATTACTTGGACGACCCAGTGCACTTGCTGGTTAGTTGTGCGGAATTGCAAAAGTGTGATTGCAATTTCGTGCACCAAGTTTTTGGCGCCATTGCCGGGGATTGTTCGAGTTTAGACAACTGACGGTTTATCTTGTTGCTTAGATTAGGACTGTTTTATTTTTGTTGGTTTAGAGTCTTTTATTTGAGTGTAGTTTCATATTTTAACTTTGGTGTCAATTGCATGCTTTTGTTTTTCTTTTAATTTTCGAATTTGCATGTCCTTAGTCCCTTTTTGATCTTTAAAAATTCTAAGTTTGGTGTCTTCTTTGTGTTTTCCTTTAGGTTTTCGAAAATTTGTGTTGATTTCTTTTAAAAATTCTAAGTTTGGTGTCATTTTGTTGTTTTTCTCTCTCCTCATTTCAAAAAAAATCAAATCTTTTCCAAAACAAATCTTCAATCATATCTTTTTAATTGCTAATTCCAAAATCTTTTTAATTTAGTTTACAATTTACTTTGATTTTATTCTATTTTTGTTTTCGAATTTTTTTCTATTTTCCATTGATTTTATTTTATATTTTTGGCTAAAAAAAATAAAATAATAAAAAAATAATCTACTTGCAATCCATATCATTTCTCTGTCTCCATCATGGACCTAAGTGGAATTGAGCAGTCCAGAAGGACTCTGGGGTCATATGCTAGCCCCATTACAACTGCATATGGGAGTAGCATCTGTATACCTCCCATCAAAGTAAGCAGCTTTGAGCTAAATCCTCAACTCATTATCATGGTGCAGCAAAATTGCCAGTATTCCGGTCTTCCACAGGAAGAACCTACTGAGTTTCTGGCACAGTTCTTACAAATTACTGACACAGTACGTGATAAAGAGGTGGATCAGGATGTCTACAGACTATTACTGTTTCCATTTGCTGTAAAAGATCAAGCTAAGAGGTGGTTGAATAACCAACCCACAGCAAGCATAAAAACATGGAGACAGTTATCAGACAAATTCCTGAATCAATTTTACCCTCCAAAAAGGATGACACAGCTAAGGCTGGACATCCAAGGCTTTAAACAAGAGGATAATGAATCCCTTTATAATGCCTGGGAGAGGTATAGAGGTATGCTAAGAAAATGCCCCTCTGAAATGTTTTCAGAGTGGGTACAGTTAGACATCTTCTACTATGGGCTTACAGAAAAAGCTCAGATGTCT
Organism: Arachis stenosperma; assembly: GCF_014773155.1. NCBI lineage: Eukaryota > Viridiplantae > Streptophyta > Magnoliopsida > Fabales > Fabaceae > Arachis > Arachis stenosperma. Next base: position 75,402,492 of record NC_080380.1, on the reverse strand, counting down.
TTAGACCACTCAGCTGGTGGATCTACACATATGAGGAAGACAATTGAGGAGGCTTAAGAGCTTATAGATACTGTTGCTAGATGATGAGCGGATAATTTGTACGCTTTTTGGCATTGTTTTTAGTATGTTTTTAGTAGTTTGAGTTGAGTTTTTAGTATATTTTTATTAGTTTTTAGTTAAAATTCACTTTTCTGGACTTTACTATGAGTTTGTGTGTTTTTCTGTGATTTCAGGTATTTTCTGGCTGAAATTGAGGGACCTGAGCAAAAATCTGATCCAGAGACTGAAAAGGACTGCAGATGCTGTTGGATTCTGACCTCCCTGCACTCGAAGTGGATTTTCTGGAGCTACAGAAGCCCAATTGGCGCGCTCTCAAAGGCGTTGGAAAGTAGACATCCTGGGCTTTCCAGCAATATATGATAGTCCATACTTTGCCCAAGATTTGATGGCCCAAACCGGCGTTCAAAGTCACCTTCAGATTTCCCAGCGTTAAACGCCGGAACTGGCACCTAAGTGGGAGTTAAACGCCCAAACTGGCATAAAAGCTGGCGTTTAACTCCAAGAAGAGTCTCTACACGAAAATGCTTCATTGCTCAGCCCAAGCACACACCAAGTGGGCCCGGAAGTGGATTTTTATGTCATTTACTCATCTCTGTACACCATAGGCTACTAGTTCTCTATATATAGGACCTTTTACTATTGTATTTTCATCTTCTGATCTTTGGAATCTTTTGTTCTTTAGATCTTTTGATCACTTTGGGAGGCTGGCCATTCGGCCATGCCTAGACCTTGTTCTTATGTATTTTCAACGGTGGAGTTTCTACACACCATAGATTAAGGTGTGGAGCTCTGCTGTACCTCGAGTATTAATGCAATTACTATTGTTCTTCTATTCAATTCCGCTTGTTCTTTGTCCAAGATATCACTTGTTCTTCAACTTGATGAATGTGATGATCCGTGACACTCATCATCATTCTCACCTATGAACGTGTGACTGACAACCACCTCCGTTCTACCTTAGATTGGGTGAATATCTCTTGGATTCCTGATACACGATGCATGGTTGATCGCCTGACAACCGAGCGCTCGCCTGACAAATGAGCCAGCCATTCCGTGAGATCAGAGTCTTCGTGGTATAGGCAAGAACTGATGGCGGCATTCAAGAGAATCCGGAAGGTCTAACCTTGTCTGTGGTATTCTGAGTAGGATTCAATGATTGAATGACTGTGACGTGCTTCAAACTCCTGAGGGCGGGGCGTTAGTGACAGACGCAAAAGAATCACTGGATTCTATTCCGGCCCGATCGAGAACCGACAGCTGGATAGCCGTGCCGTGACAGGGTGCGTTGAACATTTCCACTGAGAGGATGGGAGGTAGCCACTGACAACGGTAAAACCCTTGCATAAGCTTGCCATGGAAAGGAGTAAGAAGGATTGGATGAAGACAGTAGGAAAGCAGAGAGACGGAAGGGACAGCATCTTCATACGCTTATCTGAAGCTCTCACCAATGATATACATAAGTATCTCTATCTTTATCTTTATGTTTTATTCATCATCTATACCCAATTGAGTCTGCCTGACTAAGATCTACAAGGTGACCATAGCTTGCTTCATACCAACAATCTCCGTGGGATCGACCCTTACTCGCGTAAGGTTTATTACTTGGATGACCCAGTGCACTTGCTGGTTAGTTGTGCGAAGTTGTAGTGATCACGATTTCGTGCACCACTAGAAATCAACATTTGTACTCTAGCAATGAGTTCTCTACAAAAGAAGAAGTTATGGCAGTAGCCACTGATCCTAATCCTCAAGAACAAATGGTTGAGCTTAATCAGCAATTACACCTGATGACAAAACAGTTAGCAGAATTTAAAGAGATGCTCCAAGAAACTAAAATTGCTAACAAGAACATAGAATCACAGTTGAATCAGGCAAAACAGCAGCTATCTAAACAGATAACAGAAGAATGCCAAGCAGTTCAACTGAGGAGTGGGAAGACATTGAATAACACTGCTCAAAGTAGCAAAAAGCCAATAAAGGAACAATTGACAGATGATAGCCAAACCACTATCCAAAATCCCTCTGAAGACAGTAAGAGCCCAGAGAGGAATACTCTTGGCGTTCAAACGCCAGAAAAGGGGGGAAAGCTGGCGTTAAACGCCCATTCCCTGCCCAGTTCTGGCGTTCAAACGCCAGAAAAGGGGGAAAAGTTGGCGTTAAACGCCCATTTTCCACCCAACCCTGGCGTTCAAACGCCAATGGGGAATCAGACACCTGAGAGTGTTGATAGTAACCCCTCTAAAAAGGCTTCTCCAACCACCTCTGTAAGGAATAAACCTGCAGCAACTAAGGTTGAAGAATATAAAGCCAAGATGCCTTATCCTCAGAAACTCCGCCAAGCGGAACAGGATAAGCAGTTTGCCCGCTTTGCAGACTATCTAAGGACTCTTGAAATAAAGATTCCGTTTGCAGAGGCACTTGAGCAAATACCTTCTTATGCTAAGTTCATGAAAGAGATCTTAAGTCATAAGAAGGATTGGAGAGAAACTGAAAAAGTGTTTCTCACTAAAGAATGTAGTGCAGTCATTCTGAAAAGCTTACCAGAAAAGCTTCAAGATCCTGGAAGCTTTATGATACCATGCACATTAGAGGGTACTTGTACCAAGAAAGCTCTATGTGATATTGGGGCAAGTATCAACCTAATACCTGCATCCACTATCAGAAAGCTTGGCTTGACTGAAGAAGTCAAACCAACCAGGATATGTCTCCAACTTGCTGATGGCTCCATTAAATACCCATCAGGCATAATTGAGGACATGATTGTCAAGGTTGGGCCATTTGCCTTTCCCACTGACTTTGTAGTGCTGGAAATGGAGGAGCACAAGAGTGCAACTCTCATTCTAGGAAGACCTTTCCTAGCAACTGGACGGACCCTCATTGACGTCCAAAAAGGGGAATTAACCCTGAGAGTCAATAATGATGAGTTCAAGTTGAATGTTGTCAAAGCTATGCAGCATCCAGACACGTCAAATGACTGCATGAGCACTGATATTATTGACTCTTTGGTGGAGGAGGTCAATATGACTAAAAGTCTTGAATCAGAGCTAGATGACATCTTTAAAGATGTTCAGCCTGATCTGGAGGAACTAAAGGAAATAAAAGAAATTCTGAAAATTCCTCAGGAAGAAGATAAGCCTCCTAAACCAGAGCTCAAGCCACTACCACCATCCCTGAAATATGCATTTCTGGGAGAAGGTGACACTTTTCCAGTGATCATAAGCTCTGCTCTAAATCCACAGGAAGAGGAAGCACTAATTCAAGTGCTAAGGACACACAAGACAGCTCTTGGGTGGTCTATAAGTGATCTTAAGGGCATTAGCCCAGCAAGATGCATGCACAACATCCTATTGGAGGATGATGCTAAGCCAGTGGTTCAACCACAAAGGCGGCTAAATCCAGCCATGAAGGAGGTGGTGCAGAAAGAGGTCACTAAGTTACTAGAGGCTGGGATTATTTATCCTATTTCTGATAGCCCCTGGGTGAGCCCTGTCCACGTTGTCCCTAAGAAGGGAGGCATGACAGTGGTTCATAATGAAAAGAACGAACTTGTTCCTACAAGAACAGTTACAGGGTGGCGCATGTGTATTGACTACAGAAGGCTCAATACAGTCACCAGAAAGGATCATTTTCCTTTACCATTCATAGACCAGATGCTAGAGAGACTAGCCGGTCATGAATACTACTGCTTTTTGGACGGCTACTCAGGTTACAACCAAATTGCAGTAGATCCTCAGGACCAAGAGAAAACAGCATTTACATGTCCTTCTGGAGTATTTACCTACAGAAGGATGCCTTTTGGTCTGTGCAATGCACCTGCAACCTTTCAGAGGTGCATGCTCTCTATCTTCTCAGATATGGTAGAGAAATTTCTGGAAGTCTTCATGGATGACTTTTCAGTATTTGGAGACTCATTCAGCTCCTGCCTTAACCATCTAGCACTTGTTCTGAAAAGATGCCAAGAGACCAACCTAGTTTTAAACTGGGAAAAATGTCACTTTATGGTGACTGAAGGAATTGTCCTTGGGCATAAAATTTCAAACAAAGGAATAGAGGTGGATCAAGCTAAAATTGAAGTAATTGAAAAATTACCACCACCTACCAATGTTAAGGCAATCAGAAGCTTTCTGGGGCATGCAGGATTCTACAGAAGGTTTATAAAGGATTTTTCAAAAATTGCCAAACCTCTGAGTAATCTGCTAGCTGCTGACACTCCATTTATTTTTGATAATGAGTGTCTACAGGCGTTTGAAACTCTGAAAGCTAAGCTGGTCACAGCACCAGTCATCTCTGCACCAGACTGGACATTACCATTTGAACTAATGTGTGATGCCAGTGACCATGCCATTGGTGCAGTATTGGGACAAAGGCATGGTAAGCTTCTGCACGTCATTTATTATGGCAGCCGTATTCTAAATGATGCACAAAAGAACTACACAACCACAGAAAAGGAGTTACTTGCAGTGGTTTATGCCATTGACAAGTTCAGATCTTATTTAGTAGGATCAAAAGTGATTGTGTACACTGACCATGCTGCTCTTAAATATCTACTCACAAAGCAAGATTCAAAACCCAGGCTCATAAGATGGGTGTTGCTTCTGCAAGAGTTTGATATAGAAATAAGAGACAGAAAAGGGACAGAGAATCAAGTAGCTGATCACCTGTCCCGGATAGAACCAGTAGCAGGAGCATCCCTCCCTCCTATTGAGATCTCTGAAACCTTTCCAGATGAGCAATTATTTGCTATTCAGGAAGGTCCGTGGCTTGCAGACAGTGCAGACTATAAGACTCAAGGTTCTCCTTCTGTAGCCATGGAAAGGAAGCATGAAGAGCTTCTCTCAAAACAGAGTCAAACAGAGCCCCCACAGTCAAACTCTAAGTTTGGTGTTGGGAGGCCACAACCAACTTCTAAGTTTGGTGTTGAACCCCCACATTCAAACTCTAAGTTTGGTGTTGGGAGGTTCCAACATGGCTCTGAGTATCTGTGAGGCTCCATGAGAGCCCACTGTCAAGCTACTAACATTAAAGAAGCGCTTGTTGGGAGGCAACCCAATGTTATATTTATTATTTTCCTTTGTTATTTTATGTTTTCTATAGGTTGATGATCATGGAAAGTCACAAAATCAATTGAAAAAGCAGAAACAGAATGAAAAATAGAAAGAAAAACAGCACACCCTGGAGGAAAACTTGCTGGCGTTTAAACGCCAGTAAGGGCAGCAAATGGGCGTTTAACGCCCAGTCTGGCACCATTCTGGGCGTTTAACACCAGAAAGGGGCACCATACTGGCATTAAACGCCAGGAATGGGCACCAAGCTGGCGTTAAACGCCAGAAATGGGCACCAGCCCAGCGTTTAACGCCAGGATTGGCAGAAGGAGCATTTTTGCTCGCCACTCGGTGCAGGGATGAATTATCCTTGACACCTCAGGATCTGTGGACCCCACAGGACCCCCACCTACCCCACCACTCTCTCTCTTCTTTCTTCTTTTGCTCGAGGACGAGCAAACCTTCTTAGTTTGGTGTGGTAAAAGCATTGCTTTTTGTTTCTCCATAACCATTTATGGCACCTAAGGCCGGAGAAACCTCTAGAAAGATGAAAGGGAAGGCAAAAGCTTCCACCTCCGAGCCATGGGAGATGGAGAGATTCATCTCAAGGGATGCACTTTTCTCCACAAAACTATTGGGAGCAAATCAACACCTCCCTAGGAGAATTGAGTTCCAACATGGGACAACTAAGGGTGTAGCACTAAGAACATTCCATCCTCCTCCATGAAATTAAAGAAGATCATAGAATCATGAGAGAAGATCAACAAAGGCAAGGAAGAGATATTGAGGAGCTCAAGCACTCCATAAGATCTTCGAGAGGAAGAATAAGCCGCCATCACTAAGGTGGACCCGTTCTTTAATCTCCTTGTTCTTTATTTTCTATTTTTCGAATTTTTATGCTTATGTTTATCTATGTTTGTGCCTTATTACATGATCATTAGTATCTTAGTGTCTATGCCTTAAAGCTATGAATGTCCTATGAATCCATCACCTCTCTTAAATGAAAAATGCTTTAATCACAAAAGAACAAGAAGTACATGATTTCGAATTCATCTTTGAAACTAGTTGAATTAGTTTGATGTGGTGACAATACTTTTTGTTTTTTGAATGAATGCTTGAACAGTGCATATGTCTTTTGAATTTGTTGTTTTAAGAATGCTAAAATTGTTGGCTCTTGAAAGAATGATGGAAAAGGAGAACTGTTATTGAGGATCTGAAAAATCATCAAATTGATTCTTGAAGCAAGAAAAAGCAGTGAATAAAAAAAAATGAAAAAAAAGAGAAAGAAAACAAAGAGAAAAAGAAAAAGAAAGAAATAAAGTTGTGATCCATAGCAAAAAGAGTGTGCTTAAGAACCCTGGACACCTCTAATTGGGGACTCTAGCAAAGCTGAGTCACAATCTGAAAAGGTTCACCCAATTATGTGTCTGTGGCATGTATGTATCCGGTGGTAATACTGGAAGACAGAGTGCTTTGGGCCATAGCCAAGACTCATAAAGTAGCTATGTTCAAGAATCATCATTCTTAACTAGGAGAATCAATAACACTATCTGAGTTCTGAGTTCCTATGGATGCCAATCATTCTAAACTTCAAGTTTGGTGTTGTGATGAGCGGATAATTTATACGCTTTTTGGCATTATTTTTAGTATGTTTTTAGTATGTTTTAATTAGTTTTTATTATATTTTTATTAGTTTTTAGTTAAAATTCACTTTTCTGGACTTTACTATGAGTTTGTGTGTTTTTCTGTGATTTCAGGTATTTTCTGGCTGAAATTGAGGATCCTGAGCAAAAATCTGATTCAGAGGCTGAAAAGGACTGCAGATGCTGTTGGATTCTGACCTCCCTGCACTCGAAGTGGATTTTCTCGAGCTACAGGAGACCAATTGGCGCGCTCTTAACGGCGTTGGAAAGTAGACATCCTGGGCTTTCCAGCAATGCATAATAGTCCATACTTTGCCCGAGATTTGATGGCCCAAACCGGCGTTGCAAATCAGCTTCAGAATTCCCAGCGTTTAACGCTGGAACTGGCATAAAAATTGGAGTTAAACGCCCAAACTGACATAAAAGCTGGCGTTTAACTCCAGAAAAAGTCTCTACACATGAAAGCTTCAATGCTCAGCCCAAGCACACACTAAGTGGACCCAGAAGTGGATTTTTACGTCATTTACTCATTTCTGTATACCCTAGGGTACTAGTTCACTATTAATAGGATCTTTTGACATTGTATCTACACCTCATGACACATTACACATTTCTCATTGTATTTTCTACAGCATGAGTCTCTAAATCCCATGGTTGGGGGTGAGGAGCTCTGCTGTGTCTTGATGGATTAATGCAATTACTACTGTTTTTCATTCAATCATGCTTGCTTCCATTCTAAGATATCACTTGTTCCTAAACCTGATGAATGTGATGATCCGTGACACTCATCATCATTCTCAACTATGAACGTGTGCCTGACAACCACCTCCGTTCTACCTTAGATTGAGTAGATATCTCTTGGATTCCTTAATCAAAATCTTCGTGGTATAAGCTAGAATTGATGGCGGCATTCAAGAGAATCCGGAAGGTCTAAACCTTGTCTGTGGTATTCTGAGTAGGATTCAAGGATTGAATGACTGTGACGAGCTTCAAACTCCTAAGGGCTGGGCGTTAGTGACAGACGCAAAAGAATCACTGGATTCTATTCCAACCCGATTGAGAACCGACAGATGATTAGCCGTGCTGTGACAGAGCGCGTTGAACATTTTCACCGAGAGGATGGGAGGTAGCCATTGACAACGGTGAAACCCTACATACAGCTTGCCATGGAAGGCGCCTTGCGTGCTTGAAGAAGAAGACAGTAGGAAAGCAGAAGTTCAGAAGATAAAGCATCTCCAAAACCTCAACCTGTACCCCATTACTGCAAAACAAGTACTTATTTCATGTTCTTTTGCTTTTCACAATCAAACCTGATAATTATTGATATCCTGACTAAGAGTTACAAGATAACCATAGCTTGCTTCAAGCCGACAATCGCCGTGGGATCGACCCTTACTCACGTAAGGTATTACTTGGACGACCCAGTGCACTTGCTGGTTAGTTGTGCGGAATTGCAAAAGTGTGATTGCAATTTCGTGCACCACCCTTCATCAGCTGGAGCAAGCAATAAATCAATTACCTTCCAGATGTTCAGGCACTCAACAGACTCCCATGGTTTCATGTGGAGAATCTAATGGAGAACGCAGCACGAAAAAGATACTAGAAGCTCCAGTGGACAGCATAGAGCATAACTTCATACTGGAACAAGTAGAGGACGCTGTCATTGTAGAAGAAGAAGAGTTGGTTGATGATTTAGGAGACGCCGAACCGCCACCTGAATCTAGAGTTATGGAGAATTCCGTCGAGGACGTTACAATTAATGCTAAGGAGGATAGTGCACAACCCCCAAGGCAGGTATCTTATGAGGAACTGGACAGAATGACCCAAGACTCAAGTTTTCTTGATGATAATAGTCACCACTCAAGTTCTCCTAGTCATGCACTTGCATCCGCAAGTGAATTCTTTGAGACAGAAGAATCTTCTCCAAGTGAATACGAAGATGATGCAGAGGTCGACTTTTCTCAACCTCTAATTTTTGACTCCAGTGACGAGGAAGATATCAGTGACCTTGATCAAGACATGGTTGACATGAAAAAAATTTGCAAAGAAGTGAAGGAATTCACTGAAGACCACAAGGGAGTAGAGCTTGCAGAACCACTGAAAACACTGACCCCAATGGCACTACCACCCAACACAAACTTCAAGTGGGTAAAATCCTTGACTTTCATCTTCAATTTTCCACTTGAATATGGTTTGCTTGAAACAGATGGCCAGCTTAGAGCTCTTTGCGGCTTTAAGAGAATAAGGGAATTGACTCGCACTCAAAGTTGGTATGCAAGATTCAATAAGGTTTCACACTTCAACTTGAGGTGCAAGGATTGGTGTCAAGTTCAATTGAAAGGATCTCGGAAGCTGTTTGGTCATTGCAGTGAGAATTCATACTACTCACCACCCGGCCGAAAAAATGCAGATCAAGACAAAGATGGGTGTAAAAGTAGAATTTGGGATCCTGGAATCTATTCCGACAGTCGTCACCCCGGGAGCCTGAGAATATGTTTGAAGCTGCTCAGAAGCTTTACATGCCTAGTTTGGGACCCCGGAGGATGCTGGCATTCCAAACACTGGTGGAGATTCCTAGACGAATTCAAGCATAAGCCACCCTAGCAAGAAGCTCATCGAATGTCCAACTTAAGGACTTTAACTAAAAGTGCTAGGTGGGAGACAACCCACCATGGTATGGTCGTTTCTTTTTCAGTTTTATTTCGTGTTATTTATTTTATTCTTTTTCAATTGAACATGAATATTATTCATTAGCATTGAATACTGCATAATTGCATAATTGCATAAAAAAAAGTGAGAGGAGAGAGCACGCGACGTGACCGCATTGCTGACGCGTTCGCGTCACAAGTGCAGTAAAAGAAAAAGAAAGTAAACAGAGAGTTATGCTGAAGCACGGCTTGAAGTATGCCTTTGGCTCAAAATTGTCCCACGTGACCACGCGCCCCACGCGATCGCGTCATTTGCGGAGAATACTTCCCACGCATCATTTGATCTGGATATCGGCGTAAAGATCCAATGCCCAGAAAGTTGGGCTGGAATCGTGCGGCTAGTGTACGATTAGCACAAAACAACCCACGCATACGCATCCTTGACGCGAACGCGTCAGTTACACAACCCCCATCTCACGTGAAAGCATGAGCGACGCGATCGCGTCACGCGGATTTTATGACCCCCTTTATCAAACAGAGAGTTGCACTAAAACGACGCTGGAATCTTGCGTCTAGCACAAATTCCAGCGACGCGGTCGCATGCTTCACACGTCTGCGTCACCAATCTCATACCCAACCCATGCGATTGCGTCAACCACGCATCCGTGTCAACCCCATTTCACCTTAGTAACGCGATCGCGCGACCCACTGGTGCACGAAATTGTGATTACTACTCTTCACAACTCAAATAATCCTTGGTAATGAGTCCAAAAACTTGGTGCTCAATACCATGGCATAAACACAACTTCGCACAACTAACCAGCAAGTGTACTGGGTCGTCCAAGTAATAAACCTTACGCGAGTAAGGGTTGATCCCACAGAGATTGTTGGTATGAAGCAAGCTATGGTCACCTCGTAAATCTCAGTCAGGCAGACTCAAATGGTTAAGAATGATTTATGAATGAAACATAAAGATAAAGATAAAGATACTTATGTAATTCATTGGTGAGAACTTCAGATAAGCGAATGGAGATGCTTTGTCCCTTCCGTCTCTCTGCTTTCCTACTGTCTTCATCCAATCCTTCTTACTCCCTTCCATGGCAAGCTGTATGTTGGGCATCACCATTTTCAATGGCTACAGTCCCATCCTCTCAATGGAAATGTTCAATGCACCCTGTCACGGTACAGCTATCCAGCTGTCGGTTCTCGATCATGTCGGAATAGAATCCAGTGATTCTTTTGCGTCTGTCACTAACGCCCCACAATCGCGAGTTTGAAGCTCGTCACAGTCATTCAATCATTGAATCCTACTCAGAATACCACAGACATGGTTCAGACCTTCCAGATTCTCTTGAATGCCGCCATCAATTCTAGCTTATACCACGAAGATTCCGATTAAAGAACCCAAGAGATAAACATTAGAGCCTTGTTTGCTTGTAGAACGGACGTGGTTGTCAGTCACGCGTTCATAAGTGAGAATGATGATGAGCATCACATAATCATCATATTCATCATGTTCTTGAGTGCGAATGAATATCTTCGAATAAGAACAAGCTGAATTGAATAGAAGAACAATAGTAATTACATTAATACTCGAGGTACAGCAGAGCTCCACACCTTAATCTATGGTGTGTAGAAACTCCACCATTGAAAATACATAAGAACAAGGTCTAGGCATGGCCGTGAGGCCATCCCCCAGTGATCAAAAGATTCAAAGATCTCAAGATGATCTAAGATCCAAAGATGAAAAATACAATAGTAAAAGGTCCTATTTATAGGGAACTAGTAGCTTAAGAATTACAAAGGTGAGTAAATGACATAAAAATCCACTTCCGGGCCCACTTGGTATGTGCTTGGGCTGAGCATTGAAGCATTTTCGTGTAGAGACTCTTCTTGGAGTTAAACGCCAGCTTTTGTGCCAGTTTGGGCGTTTAACTCCCATTCTTGTGCCAGTTCCGGCGTTAAATGCCGGGCAGTTTTGAGCTGATTTGGAACGCCGGTTTGGGCCATCAAATCTTGGGCAAAGTATGGACTATTATACATTGCTGGAAAGCCCACGATGTCTACTTTCCAAAGCCGTTGAGAGCGCGGCAATTGGGCTTCTGTAGCTCCAGAAAATCCACTTCGAGTGTAGGGAGGTCAGAATCCAACAGCATCTGCAGTCCTTTTCAGTCTCTGAATCAGATTTTTGCTCAAGTCCCTCAATTTCAGCCAGAAAATACCTGAAATCACAGAAAAATACACAAACGCATAGTAAAGTCCAGAAAAGTAAATTTTAACTAAAAACTAATAAAAATATACTAAAAAATAACTAAAACATACTAAAAACATACTAAAAACAATGCCAAAAAGCGTATAAATTATCCACTCATCACAACACCAAACTTAAATTGTTGCTTGTCCCCAAGCAACTGAAAATCAAATAAGATAAAGAGAAGAGAATATGCAATGAATTCCAAAAAATCTATGAAGATCAGTATTAATTAGATGAGCGGGGCTTTTAGCTTTTTGCCTCTGAACAGTTTTGGCATCTCACTCTATCCTTTGAAATTCAGAATGATTGGCTTCTTTAGGAACTCAGAGTCCAGATAGTGTTATTGATTCTCCTAGTTAAGTATGATGATTCTTGAACACAGCTACTTTATGAGTCTTGGCCGTGGCCCAAAGCACTCTGTCTTCCAGTATTACCACCGGATACATACATGCCACAGATACATAATTGGGTGAACCTTTTCAGATTGTGACTCAGCTTTGCTAGAGTCCCCAATTAGAGGTGTCCAGGGTTCTTAAGCACACTCTTTTTGCCTTGGATCACAACTTTATTTCTTTCTTTTTCTTTCTTTTTCTCTTTCTTTTTTTTTCGTTTTTTATTTTTTTCTCTCTTTTTTTTTGTATTCACTGCTTTTTCTTGCTTCAAGAATCATTTTTATGATTTTTCAGATCCTCAGTAACATGTCTCCTTTTTTCATCATTCTTTCAAGAGCCAATATTCATGAACCACAAATTCAAAAGACATATGCACTGTTTAAGCATACATTCAGAAAACAAAAGTATTGCCACCACATCAAAATAATTAATCTGTTATAAAATTTGAAATTCATGCAATTCTTCTCTTTTTCAATTAAGAACATTTTTCATTTAAGAAAGGTGATGGATTCATAGGACATTCATAACTTTAAGGCATAGACACTAAGACACTAATGATCACAAGACACAAACATAGATAAACATAAGCATGATTTTTTGAAAAACAGGAAAATAAAGAACAAGGAAATCAAAGAACGGGTCCACCTTAGTGATGGCGGCTTGTTCTTCCTCTTGAAGGTCTTATGGAGTGCTTGAGCTTCTCAATGTCTCTTTCTTGCCTTTGTTGCTCTTCTCTCATGATTCTTTGATCTTCTCTAATTTCATGGAGGAGGATGGAATGTTCTTGGTGCTCCACCCTTAGTTGTCCCATGTTGGAACTCAGTTCTCCTAGGGAGGTGTTGATTTGCTCCCAATAGTTTTGTGGAGGAAGGTGCATCCCTTGAGGTATCTCAGGGATTTCATGCGGAGGAATTTCCTCATGCTTGCTCCATCCTTTTCTTGGTGATGGGCTTGAGGTCATGCCTTCTCAGTTGAACCGGCTTCCTTCTTGAGTTTCTCTTCCATTGAGCGCCCTCTTCACAAATGTTTATGAGGACTTGGTCCAACCTTTGATCAAGGTTGACCCTTTTTGAGTTTGAAAGGGATCTCGGGGATCACCTTCTTCAAGGCCACAACTTCATAGAAGTGGTCTTGATGCACCCTTGAGATGAATCTCTCCATCTCCCATGACTCGGAGGTGAAAGCTTTTGCCTTCCCTTTCCTCTTTCTAGAGGTTTCTCCGGCCTTGGAAGCCATAAATGGTTATGGAAAAACAAAAAGCAATGCTTTTACCACACCAAACTTAAAAGGTTTTCTCGTCCTCAAGCAAAAGAAGAAAGAAGAGAGTAGAAGAAGAAGAAATAGAGGAGATGAGGTGGCTTTGTGGTTCGGCCAAAGGGGGAGAAGTAGTGTTTAGGTTGTGTGAAAATGAAGGAGTGAAGATGGGTTTTTGGGGAAGAGGTGTTGAGGTGATTGGTGAATGGGTGAAGAAGAAGAGAGAGGGTGGTGGGGTAGGTGGGGATCCTGTGGGGTCCACAGATCCTGAGGTGTCAAGGAAAATTCATCCCTGCACCAAGTGGCGAGCAAAAATTGCTTTATGTGCCAATTCTGGCGTTAAACGCCGGGCTGGTGCCCATTTCTGACGTTTAACGCCAGCTTCTTGCCCTTTTCTCGCGTTTAACGCCAGTCTGGTGCCCCTTTCTGGCGTTAAACGCCCATTTGCTAGCTTCACTGGCGTTTAAACGCCAGCAAGTTCTCCTCCAAGGTGTGCTATTTTTCTTCCTGTTTTTCATTCTGTTTTTGCTTTTTCAATTGATTTTGTGACTTTTCATGATCATTAACCTACAGAAAACATAAAATAACAAAGGGAAATAGATTAAATATAACATTGGGTTGCCTCCCAACAAGCGCTTCTTTAATGTCAGTAGCTTGACAGAGGGCTCTCATGGAGCCTCACAGATAGTCAGAGCAATGTTGGAACCTCCCAACACCAAACTTAGAGTTTGAATGTGGGGGTTCAACACCAAACTTAGAGTTTGGTTGTGGCCTCCCAACACCAAACTTAGAGTTTGACTGTGGGGGCTATGTTTGACTCTGTTTTGAGAGAAGCTCTTCATGCTTCCTCTCCATGGTGACAGTGGGATATCCTTGAGCCTTAAACACAAAGGATTCTTCATTCACTTGAATGATCAATTCTCCTCTGTCAACATCAATCACAACATTTGCTGTGGCTAGGAAGGGTCTGCCAAGGATGATGGATTCATCCATGCACTTCCCAGTCTCTAGGACTATGAAATCAGCAGGGATGTAATGGTCTTCAATCTTCACCAAAACATCTTCTACAAGTCCATAAGCTTGTTTTCTTGAATTGTCTGCCATCTCTAGTGAGATTCTTGCAGCTTGTACCTCAAAGATCCCTAGCTTCTCCATTACAGAGAGAGGCATGAGGTTCACACTTGACCCTAGGTCACACAGAGCCTTCTTGAAGGTCATGGTGCCTATGGTGCAAGGTATTGAAAACTTTCCAGGATCTTGTCTCTTTTGAGGTAATTTCTGCCTAGACAAGTCATCCAGTTCTTTGGTGAGCAAAGGGGGTTCATCCTCCCAAGTCTCATTACCAAATAACTTGTCATTTAGCTTCATGATTGCTCCAAGGTACTTGGCAACTTGCTCTTCAGTGACATACTCATCCTCTTCAGAGGAAGAATACTCATCAGAGCTCATGAATGGCAGAAGTAAATCAAATGGAATCTCTATGGTCTCAGTGTGACCCTCAGATTCCCATGGTTCCTCATTAGGGAACTCAGTGGAGGCCAGTGGACGTCCATTGAGGTCTTCCTCAGTGGCGTTCACTGCCTCTTCCTCCTCTCCAAGTTCGGCCATGTTGATGGCCTTGCACTCTCCTTTTGGATTTTCTTCTGTATTGCTTGGAAGAGTACTAGGAGGGAGTTCAGTAATTTTCTTGCTCAGCTGTCCCACTTGTGCCTCCAAATTCCTAATGGAGGACCTTGTTTCAGTCATGAATCTTTGAGTGGTTTTGATTAGATCAGAGACCATGGTTGCTAAGTCAGAGTGGCTCTGCTTAGAATTCTCTGTCTGTTGCTGAGAAGATGATGGAAAGGGCTTGCCATTGCTAAACCTGTTTCTTCCACCATTATTATTGTTGAAACCTTGTTGAGGTCTCTGTTGATCCTTCCATGAGAGATTTGGATGATTTCTCCATGAAGAGTTATAGGTGTTTCCATAAGGTTCTCCCATGTAATTCACCTCTTCCATTGAAGGGTTCTTAGGATCATAGGCTTCTTCTTCAGATGAAGCATCCTTAGTACTGCCTGGTGCATTTTGCATTCCAAACAGACCATGAGAAATCAAATTGACTTGCTGAGTCAATATCTTGTTCTGAGCCAATATGGCATTCTGAGTATCAATCTCAAGAACTCCTTTCTTCTGATTTGTCCCATTGTTCACAGGATTCCTTTCAGAAGTGTACATGAATTGGTTATTTGCAACCATTTCAATTAGTTCTTGAGCTTCTGTAGGCATCTTCTTCAAATGAAGAGATCCTCCAGTAGAGCTATCCAATGACATCTTGGATAGTTCAGAGAGACCATCATAGAAAATACCTATGATGCTCCATTTAGAAAGCATGTCAGAGGGACACTTTCTGATCAATTGTTTGTATCTTTCCCAAGCTTCATAGAGGGATTCTCCTTCCTTCTGTCTGAAGGTTTGGACTTTCACTCTAAGCTTACTCAATTTTTGAGGTGGAAAGAACTTTGCCAAGAAGGCATTGACTAGCTTTTCCCAAGAGTTCAGGCTTTCTTTAGGTTGTGAGTCCAACCATATCCTAGCTCTGTCTCTTACAGCAAAAGGGAATAGCATAAGTCTGTAGACCTCAGGGTCAACCCCATTAGTCTTGATAGTGTCACAGATTTGCAAGAACTCAGCTAAAAACTGATGAGGATCTTCCAATGGAAGTCCATGGAACTTGCAATTCTGTTGCATTAGAGAAACTAATTGAGGCTTAAGCTCAAAGTTGTTTGCTCCAATGGCAGGGATAGAGATGCTTCTCCCATAGAAGTCGGGAGTAGGTGCAGTAAAGTCACCCAACACCTTCCTTGCATTGTTGGCATTGTTGTTGTTTTCGGCTGCCATGGGTTCTTCTTCTTTGAAGATTTCTGTTAGGTCCTCTACAGAGAGTTGTGCCTTAGCTTCTCTTAGCTTTCACTTCAAGGTCCTTTCAGGTTCAGGGTCAGCCTCAACAAGAATGCTTTTGTCTTTGTTCCTGCTCATATGAAAGAGAAGAGAACAAGAAAATATGGAATCCTCTATGTCACAGTATAGAGATTCCTTGAGGTGTCAGAGGAAAAAAAATAGAAGGAAGAAGTAGAGAATTCGAACTTATCAAGAGAGATGGAGTTCGAATTGTTCATTGAGGAATAGTGTTAGTCCATAAATAGAAGGATGTGAGAAGAGGGGAAGAAATTTTCGAAAATAATTTAAAAAGATTTTAAAAACATTTTGAAAAACTTGAATTGATTTTTGAAAACTAAAAGTGAGAAAGAAATCAAGTGATTTTTGAAAAAGATTTTGAAATTAGAAATCAAAAAGATATGATTGAAAACTATTTTGAAAAAGATGTGATTAAAAAGATATGATTGAAAAGTTATGGTTTTAAAAAGATGTGATTGAAAAGATATGATTTGAAAAACAATTTAAAAAGATTTGATTTTAAAAAAATTAATGACTTGCCTAACAAGAAAAGATATGATTTAAACATTAAACCTTTCTCAACAGAAAAGGCAACATACATGAAATGTTCAAACAAATCATTAATTGATAGCAAGTATTTTTGAAAATGGAAAGAAATTGATTTTGAAAAAGATTTGATTGAAAAAATATGATTTGCAAAAGATTTGATTTTGAAAAAATTTTGAAAACTTAAAAAAACTTGCATTAAAAACAAAATCTTCCTTCTTGTGCCATCCTGGCGTTAAACGCCCAGAATGGTGCACATTCTGGCGTTTAACGCCTGGCTGGCGTTTAAACGCCAGTTTTTCCTTCTTCATTGGGCGTTTTGAACGCCCAGCTTTTTCTGTATAATTCCTCTGCTGCATGTACTGAATCTTCAGTTCCCTGTACTATTGACTTGAAAATAGAACCAAGATCAAATAAACAATGCAAGCAAGACACCAAACTTAAAATGAGACACTAGACTCAACAAGAAACATAAAGTATTTTTGGTTTTTATGATTTTGTAATTTTTTTGGATTTTTTCGAAAATTAAGTGAAAAGAAAATAAAGGTATCAATATTCTTAATGAGAATTCCAAGAATCATGCAATGTTAGTCTAAAGCTTCAGTCTAAAGGAATTAGACATGGATAGCCAAGCTTCAGCAGGACATTGCATTCAAGAGCTAAATTGATGAGAATCAATCAGCTTTGGTGATGATAAGATCATCACCTTGAAACACTAGAATTCATTCTTAAGAACTCTGAAAAATATCTAATCTAAGCAACAAGATGAACCGTCAGTTGTCCATACTCGAAACAATCCCCGGCAACGGCGCCAAAAACTTGGTGCACGAAATTGTGATTACTATTTTTCACATCTCAAATAATCCTTGGTAATGAGTCCAAAAACTTGGTGCTCAATACCATGGCATAAACACAACTTCGCACAACTAACCAGCAAGTGTACTGGGTCGTCCAAGTAATAAACCTTACGCGAGTAAGGGTCGATCCCACAGAGATTGTTGGTATGAAGCAAGCTATGGTCACCTTGTAAATCTCAGTCAGGCAGACTCAAATGGTTATGAATGATTTATGAATGAAACATAAAGATAAAGATAAAGATACTTATGTAATTCATTGGTGAGAACTTCAGATAAGCGAATGGAGATGCTTTGTCCCTTCCGTCTCTCTGCTTTCCTACTGTCTTCATCCAATCCTTCTTACTCCCTTCCATGGCAAGCTGTATGTTGGGCATCACTGTTGTCAATGGCTACAGTCCCGTCCTCTCAGTGGAAATGTTCAACGCACCCTGTCACGGCACGGCTATCCAGCTATCGGTTCTCGATCATGTCGGAATAGAATCTAGTGATTCTTTTGCGTCTGTCACTAACGCCCCACAATCGCGAGTTTGAAGCTCGTCACAGTCATTCAATCATTGAATCCTACTCAGAATACCACAGACAAGGTTTAGACCTTCCGGATTCTCTTGAATGCCGCCATCAATTCTAGCTTATACCACGAAGATTCCGATTAAAGAACCCAAGAGATAAACATTAGAGCCTTGTTTGCTTGTAGAACGGACGTGGTTGTCAGTCACGCGTTCATAAGTGAGAATGAATATCTTGGAATAAGAACAAGCTGAATTGAATAGAAGAAAAATAGTAATTGCATTAATACTCGAGGTACAACAGAGCTCCACACCTTAATCTATGGTGTGTAGAAACTCCACCGTTGAAAATACATAAGAACAAGGTCTAGGCATGGCTGTGATGCCAGCCCCCAGTGATCAAAAGATTCAAAGATCTCAAGATGATCTAAGATCCAAGGATGAAAAATACAATAGTAAAAGGTCCTATTTATAGAGAACTAGTAGCTTAAGAATTACAAAGGTGAGTAAATGACATAAAAATCTACTTCCGGGCCCACTTGGTATGTGCTTGGGCTGAGCATTGAAGCATTTTCGTGTAGAGACTCTTCTTGGAGTTAAACGCCAGCTTTTGTGCCAGTTTGGGCGTTTAACTCCCATTCTTGTGCCAGTTCCGGCGTTAAACGCCGGGCAGTTTTGAGCTGATTTGGAACGCCGGTTTGGGCCATCAAATCTTGGGCAAAGTATGGACTATTATACGTTTCTAGAAAGCCCAGGATGTCTACTTTCCAACGCCGTTGAGAGCGCGCCAATTGGGCTTCTTTAGCTCTAGAAAATCCACTTCAAGTGCAAGGAGGTCAGAATCCAACAGTATCTGCAATCCTTTTCAGTCTCTGAATCAGATTTTTGCTCAAGTCCCTCAATTTCAGCCAGAAAAGACCTGAAATCACAGAAAAACACACAAACTCATAGTAAAGTCCAGAAAAGTGAATTTTAACTAAGAACTAATAAAAATATACTAAAAACTAACTAAAACATACTAAAAACATACTAAAAACAATGCCAAAAAGCGTATAAATTATCCGCTCATCACCCACGCGTTCGCGTGGATTCGCGATCATTAACCCCATGTCACCTGAACCATTTCCCGTCGCAACCCAAACCCTAACCCCCTTCCCTCTCAATCTCTGCAACTCCCTCTCTCAGCCACCATCCCACCACCAGCCACCACCGCGCCGCCGTCATCCATCCTCAACCACCCAGACACCACCGCAACCACCACCCCTCTTCTCTCTTCTCTTCTTTCTCTTCCCCCTCTCCCTCTCTCTCTCTTTCGCCAGCCACCCCCAACCACCTCCGACGACCGAATCCGCACCACCGTTCACCCTGCGCCGCCGTGCCTCCTTCCTGGTACCGCCACATCGCCACTACCTTCCCTCTGTCCTATCCCTTGCTCTTTGTGCACCAGGTTCCGCCATACGGTGATCCATCCCTGTGACTCTTTCGTTCATTTTTCAATTTTTGTTCTGCATAGGCTAGATAGAGATGCATATTTGTAGTGGATTCTAGGTGGTTAGGTAGTCTAGGATTTGGATAGAGGATTTAGGCCTGATTAATTGCGCTGTTCGTACTTCTTGTTTTATAATTTTTGCAATTCTGCTGTTGCTGTGATGTTAGTATTGTTCATATGCTATTCTTACTGTTCATGATGCTTTTGCGAAAGTTCTTTCTTGTTCATACCTAATTGCAGTTTGTTTTATTTTATATGAACTATTCTGATTGCTGTTTATTTTTCGGGAACATCCAGTTTTTAGCTGGAATGCTGCCTAATTTTCTGTAGACTGTTTTGTTTCCTTTCATGTCTTGGTTTTGGCACTTGAACTCTGCTTTACTTTGCTTTTACCAAACCAATTCATGAATACTAGGGCAAGCTTTCTTATTCTTTTTGATTTCCTGGTTCACAATCTGCATTTTTGATGTTTAGATTCCAATTTTTGCTATTTCTATGTCTATCTGAATCTTCATCAACCTGATTTCCTTGTTTGGATATGAGTCCACTGTAGCTTCTAATTGTGAATGCTTGTTACTTAAAAAATGATCATCATACCACTTACTCTGACTTTCTTTCTCCTAACTCACTGATTTCAACTTCCTTACCTCTTTTTCATTCCTAACCTAATTACCTTTCAAAACATCTCTTATGTTTTCTTTTCCTATTCTCTTTAACCTTCTAACTAAGGCATGATGATAGATTTTCCTAATTAACATGAATTCTATTACATTTTGGATTGTGAATTTTCTTCTCGGACTTTTAACTCTTATACAATCCTTAATGCACATTCTTTAACTCATTTTCCTTCCTCTGCTGCCCCTTTGCCACTATGTGCTTATTTTGTTATTTGACTACCTGTTTTCCTATTTCCATTATATCCTTGATTTCTATTTTTCAAGATGTCTAACACCCAACAAAAGGGAAAAGGAAAGGCTACAACTGGCAAACGAAAAAGAGGATATGTCTCTCCTAGAACTTTTGCAGGATGAATCCTGGCGGGATAAGCACTTTACCGGGCAGGAAAAGGCTGACCAGCTCCTCCCTGCCAATGATCCAATTAATTTTGCAAACTGGTACTGTGAGCTGAAGTTTCCTATGTTTGCTACCTCCAGAAATCTGTACCTGGAGAGGACTTTGAAAATTCCATAAGAACTACAGCAGTACACCTCCGATCAGATCAAACATAGAGGCTGGTTCTTCCTAGAGCGAAATTTAACTGAGGTAAATGCTTCCTAGGTCAGAGAGTTTTGCTGCAATTACTTCAAGACTTCCCTGGATGCAGTGCACCTCAGAGGGAAACTGATGAGCGGATAATTTATACGCTTTTTGGCATTGTTTTCATATAGTTTTTAGTAAGTTTAAGCTACTTTTAGGGATGTTTTCCTTAGTTTTTATGTTAAATTCACAATTCTGGACTTTACTATGAGTTTGTGTGTTTTTCTGTGATTTCAGGTAAATTCTGGCTAAAATTGAGGGATTTGAGCAAAACTCTGAAAAAGGCTGACAAAAGGACTGCTGATGCTGTTGGATTCTGACCTCCCTGCACTCGAAATGGATTTTCTGGAGCTACAGAACTCTAAATGGCGCGCTCTCAACGGCGTTGGAAAGTAGACATCCAGGGCTTTCCAGCAATATATAATAGTCCATACTTTATTCGAAGAATGACGAAGTAACTTGGCGTTGAACGCCAAGTACATGCTGCTGTCTGGAGTTAAACGCCAGAAAAACGTCATGATCCGGAGTTGAACGCCCAAAACACGTCATAACTCAAAGTTCAACTCCAAGAGAAGCCTCAGCTCATGGATTGATCAAGCTCAGCCCAAGCATACACCAAGTGGGCCCCGGAAGTGGATTTATGCATCAATTACTTACTTATGTAAACCCTAGGAGCTAGTTTATTATAAATAGGATGATTTATCAATGTATTAGATATCTTTGGTCTCAGTTTTGTTTTATTCTTCATCCTAAGAGACTATTGATCACGGTTTAGGGGGCTGGCCATTCGGCCATGCCTGAACCTTTTGCTTACGTATTTTCAACGGTGGAGTTTCTGCACACCATAGATTAAGGGTGTGGAGCTCTGCTGTACCTCAAGTATTAATGAAATTCTATCTTCTTTTATTCAAATCTCTCTTATTCTTATTCCAAGATATTCATTCGTACCCAAGAACATGATGAATGTGATGAGTTAATAACCCTCATTATCATTCTCACTTATGAACGCGCGTGATTGACAACCACTTCCGTTCTACATGCAACAAAGCTTGAATGTATATCTCTTAGATTCCCCAACAGAATCTTCGTGGTATAAGCTAGATGGATGGCGGCATTTATGAGGATTCGGAAAGTCCAACCTTGTCTGTGGTGTTCCGAGTAGGATCCTGGGAATCCGGAAAGTCTACCTTGTCTGTGGTGTCCGAGTAGGATTCCGGTAATGAATGACTGTGACGTGCTTCAAACCTGTAACCTGCTGGGCGTAGTGACAACGCAAAAGGATCAATGGATTCTATTCCAGTAGGGAAGGGAACCAACCGGTGATTGGCCGTACTGTGACAGAGTGCGTGAGCATTAGCTTTCACTGCGAGGATGGGATGTAGCTATCAACCATGGGTGATGCCTCCAGACTGGTTAGCTGTGCGAGTGACAGCCGCACAGGATATTTCCCCGTGAGGATGAAAGTAGCCACAGCTGATGGTGAACCCCTATACAAAGCTTGCCATGGAAAGGAGTAAGGAGGACTGAGTAGAAGCAGTGGGAGAGCAGGAGTCCGAGAGCACTACAGCATCTCCATTCCGCTTATCTGAAATTCCTACCAATGAATCTGCATAAGTATTCTATCCCTTTTATTATTCCCTTTTTATTTAATGATAATCACAATTACTCTTTAATCTCCCTAACTGAGATTTACAAGGTGACCATAGCTTGCTTCATACCAACAATCTCTGTGGATTCGACCCTTACTCACGTAAGGTTATTACTTGGACGACCCAGTACACTTGCTGGTTAGTTGAACGGAGTTGTGAAGAAAATAAACAGTGCCCTAAGAGTATATTCATTCAAAATCCAAGAAACATATAATGATGATCACAATTTCGTCCACCAGAAACAGATACTGGTCACTGAAGAGGTCATTGAGGATATTATGCACCTTCCACCTAAGTCCGATCAGCCTGACAGTTACCAAAAGGCTGAGGAGGACATTCGCTTTTTGAGATTTGACAGGAATGCTGTCAAGGAGAGGATAGCCCTTGACCCTAATGTCCCATGTGTCATGGGTACAAACACCACCATGCCTAAAGGAATCAAGCGAAAATACTTGAATGATGAGGCTCGGCTCTGGCATCAGATCTTGAGTAACTTTATTATGCCGAGCACTCATGAGACAGAGTTACCTGCTGCCATGATCACCCTCCTCTGGTGTGTGATGGAGGGTAAGGACCTGTACCTACCGTGATTCATCCGGCACTATATGGCTAGGGTACATATCAGAGGCACCCTCCCCCTCCCTTATCTGGTTATCCAACTCGGCCGTCAGGCTGACGTACCTTGGGAGGATTATTCCTCACAGCAGGAACTTTCTGGCCTTGGGCTACAGACCTGACTTTCTTACTGCTTCCGATGAGATAGCCACACCCTCAGCTGCCCCCTCTTCTTCCACTGCTGCACCTACCCCGCCCACTGCTACTCCAGCTACTCATGAGCCTATTTACCATTTGGTGCATCGACTGTTCGCCCACTTGGACCATATGGAGCGTCGCAACAAGCGACGGTATGAGCACCTCAAGTTGATGATTCAGTCTGGCGGCTACATCCCCTCCGAGCCTGACACCCCTTCCGATACATCTGAGGCGGAGGCATTCGATCATGAGGAGCAGGCACCCACACAGGCTGAGCAGGCTGCGCCACACACTGAGGCACCACACCAGATGCAGGCCACAAATCCCGAGATTCCTATCTGATCAGACCCTCCTCTGCAGCAGACAGATCCTCAAATCCTCATCCAGTCTGCAGATCCTCAGACCACCACCGAGACACCAGCAGCCCATCCTTCTAGAGATGACACTTCATCACACCCTGCTTGAGTGAGCATCGAGGACGATGCTATTATTTAAGTGTGGGGTCGCCATCTCTGGCATCTATTCATTTTGGTGAACTACTACAGACACTCTTCTTATTTTAGCTATTTTCTGTATTTTTGCACATTTTTCCCTTTTTCACTTTTGACTGTATTTTTGCATTATGCACTTTGGGCTGTATAATATGTTGGATATTTTAGCTTTATTTGCACCAAAGTTTACTAGTTATTTATTAAGTGGATCAATTAGTATAGTTTACCCTTTTAGCATATGATAGTTGATTAGATTGAAAAGAAAAAGGAAGTAAACTAGAGACTTTAACAGAATCAATCCACACACCTTGTATATATAGCATTACATGTTAGTTAGCTAACAACATTTTATCAAGGAGGAACATTAAAACTTTAAAGCCATCCAAAATATTTTACATTGAGAATAATGGAAACTCTTAATTTCTACTTGCATGACATACATAACTGATATATGATTTATGAGCTTGAGATCACACAGCCTGTGAGTTTTGAGCTTAATTGTATGGTTACATTCAAACCATAAATTTCATTCCTGTGTGTTTTGCCCTTCTTTTTATTCTTCTGATGTTCTTTACTTTGCTTTAATCTATATGTCCAATATAGAATATAGATATATACCAAGATAGGATTGAGGCCATTTTTTTAACTCACTTATCCCAAATAAAGCCTACCTTTTATGCCATCCTTGTTAGCCCCCTTGAGCTTTTTAATCCCCTTGTTTTATAACCACATTACTAGCCTTAAGCAGAAAAACAAAATAAAAATTCCAAGTTGAATCCTTGGTTAGCTTAAGACAGATTTTGTGTAAATTTTAAGTGTAGGGAACCTTATGGGAACATGAGATGATAGAAAAGTAGGAAATTAAATTAAACAAGTTATGTGAAAATAATTTGGGAAGCATGCTCACGTGAAGTCAAAATAAATTAATTACCATGTGTAAAAAA
The DNA here is from genome assembly GCF_014773155.1 of Arachis stenosperma. Classification (NCBI taxonomy): domain Eukaryota; kingdom Viridiplantae; phylum Streptophyta; class Magnoliopsida; order Fabales; family Fabaceae; genus Arachis; species Arachis stenosperma. Next base: position 75,377,770 of record NC_080380.1, on the reverse strand, counting down.
ATCAGAATATGAGCATGTAATATAAAAATGGGAGAAATATGAGAAAATAGGTGAAGAAGCTTTGCTTTACAAAATATGTATGTTACGTGAGATCTTAGACTAATCAAGGGTTCACTTAATTAGCTCACATAGCCTTATACATATACCCTTACCTTCACCTTGGCCCCATTACAACCTTAATCAAAGACCTCATGATTTTTGTATGCCTATATTCTATAATTGTTGATTGGATAGATGAAGAACAAAGTTATGAAAAACAAGAATAAAAAGAAGAATAGAGTGATTAACCCAATAAACACTGAGTAACTAGAGAGTAAACATAAAATCTAGTAAGGGTTCAATAGCTCATCACCATATATCTCTACTTCTATTATTAATTGTGTTGCAAGTTTGAAAAAATATTTTATTTACCCATCTCAATTGTAAAAGTGCCTTAACATTATCTAAGGTTGGCTATGCATATATGATTCCTTGAGAATGTGAATTAATTTAACTACATGTAAAGTTTTATATATAAGTGGATAATAACTAGATTTGCATGACTCATTTAGGTAGATGCATTTAGAATAGATTGCATTGCATGAGATTTCACCACTTTACCTTACTCTTTATCTTGGATTTAGCATGAGGACATGCTATTGTTTAAGTGTGGGGAGGTTGATAAACCCATATTTTATGATATAATTTGTGCTGAATTTAAGTGTTTTATTCAATTCTTCACCCACTTATGCATGTGAAATTGCATGGTTTTACCTTTCCTTCCTTATTATGAGATGTATATGAAAAACATGTTTTCTAGGCTTTAAAAGTATTAATTTTAATTATCCTTTATTGCCATTCAATGCCGTGATTCGTGTGTTGAGTAATTTCAGATCTTCTAAGGCAGGAATGACTTAAAGGATGAAAAGAAAACATGCGAAAATGGAAGGAACGCATAAAACGGAGTTTTTGAAGAAACTGGCAGCGATGTGATCGCATGCGCGATGCGGCCGTATGCCAGCGTGAAATGGCAGTGACGCGATCGCATGATTGATGCGGACGCATGATTGAAGCGACCGCGTGACAAGGAAAATTCCATATGACGCGACCGCGTGACCCGCGCAGACGCGTGACAGAAGCCCCGCACTAGAAATTACAGAAAGCGATCCCAGCGATTTCTGAAGCCCTTTTTGGCCCAAATCCAAGTCCAGAAGGCACAGATCAGAGGTTATAAAGTTAGGAAATGCATCCATTCAAGGGGGCTAGCCAATTAGTTACTTTTGATGATTTAGATGTAGTTTAGAGAGAGAGGTTCTCTCCTCTCTCTTAGGTTTTAGGATTAGGATTCCTCTTAAAGGATTAGGATTTTAACTCTTCATCAGGTTCAATATTCTTTTTACTTTATATTTCTCTTCTACTTTGAGATACTTTAATGCTTTTATTTATGTTTGATTTATGTTGCCCAAATGGCTTATGAATATTTTCCATGTTAGATTTGACTGCTTTGAATGAATGTTATTTGAGGTATTCCAGATATTTATGATTCTTATTTAGCTTTTTGTATTATTGGCTTTAATTGATTAACTGGAAGCCCTTGAGTTATCAACTATTCATGATTGATTGTTATGTCGGCTAATTAACTGGAATTCCACTAACTCTAGTCTTTCCTCAAGAGTTGGCTAGGACTTGGGAAATCTAACCAATTGGTTCACTTGACTTTCCCTTTCTTACACAAAGGTTAACTAAGTGGGATTAACTTCCATTCTTATAGGAGTAACTAGGATAGGACTTCCGAATTTTTATATCTTGCCAAGAGTTTATTTTACAGTTATTTATTTATTTTATCTTCCATTTAAATTACTTGTTCCTCATCTTTAAAACCCCGATTTACAAAACCCATAACCAATAATAAGAACATACCTCCCTGCAATTCCTTGAGAAGACGACCCGAAGTTTAAATACTTCGGTTATCAATTTATTTAGGGGTTTGTTACGTGTGACAACCAAAACGTTTGTACGAAGGGATTTTCTGTTGGTTTAGAATCTATACTTACAACGCGACTTTATAAAATTCTTTACTAGCAAAGATCCCAACGTCACTTATATATGCTTTTCTTGGGAATTGATTTATTTTGACCAAGTAATTTCATCCATTTAGATAGTTGTATTTAGATAGGTTGCATATAGTTTATTTTCATCGAATAAATGATGATACCCTTAGTCTCTTTCTTGGTTTAGCATGAGGACATGCTTAGTTTAAGTGTAGGGAGATTTGATAAACCTCAATTTTGTGATTTATCTTGTGCTTAATTTAGGGAATTTTATCGACTTTTCTCCCATTTATTCAATGAAATAGCATGGTTTTGTAATTCTCTCTTAATTTGTGATTAAGTGTAAAAAAATGCTTTTTAGGCCCTTAAATTGGTAATTTTAATTCACTTTTGATTCCACTAGATGCCTTGATGTGTTTGTTAGTGAATTCAGATTAAAAAGGCTAGGAATGGATCAAAGGTGTGAAGAAAAAAGCATGCAAAGTGGAGAATTCATAGAAAATCAAGGATTTGGAGTGCATACATCGATGCGCACGCGAGACAGACACGCACGCATGGAGATGAAGTTGCATGGCGAGGCGTACGCGTGACATGACGCGTACGCGTGACCCATGCGTACGCATCACGTCTCGCACGTGACCTCATTAAAGTGAAAATGCTGGGGGCGATTTCTGAGCTACCCAAGCCCAAATCCAACAAATTCCAGAGACTATTTCATGCAGAATTCAAGATGGGTCAAGGGGGGAGCACTTATATTAGTGATGATGATCCTTTAGTAAGTTTTCTAGAGAGGGAATTTTCCTCTTCTCTCTGGAATTAGGTTAGGTTTAGGTTAAATTCTCTTAGATCTAGTTTCAATTTCTTGTTTTCTTTACAATTTCTATTGCTATTGTCTTGATTTTCCCATTTCCTCTTGTTAATTTCTTATTTTAGCTATTTTTGTGTTATGAACACTCTTGTCAATTTCAATTTCCTTTAATGCAATTTTGATATATTTCATGTTTAATGTGCTTTCATTAGTTGTAGTTGTTGATTTCTTGTATTGGGTAGTAATAAATTTTATTAATTCTTGCAATTTATGATGCTTTCCTTCTATGCCTTCCAAGTGTTTGACAAAATTCTTGGTTGGATGTTAGTATAGCTCTTTGTGCATTCTTGGCTTGGAAAGAGGAATTAGGCAATCTTGAGTCATTAATACCCAATTTAGATTGGTGATCTAGGGTTTTTGGTTAATATTGTTTCCATTGACTTTAATCTCTTGCTAATTCAATTAGTAGGTCGATTAGGAATTGTGGATTGAGATTAACTAGTCTTGTTTGACTTTCTCTCATGTGAAGATAATTTTGTACCTTCTTCCATTGTTTGAGATGGCTAAATAAGATAAACTCTTGATAATTATTGTTATGATTAGTGACTAGGATAGAAAGCCTTAATTCTCAACCCTTGCCTTAATTCTCAACCCTTGCCTTAATTCTGTAGTAATTGTGTTCTTTAATTGTTTGATTTACATTTCTTGCACTTTTACCACCCCACCCACTTTTGATACCATAACCAATAATACGCATACCTCACTGCAACTCCTTGAGAAGATGACCCGAGGTTCAAATACTTCAGTTAATTTTATATTGGGGTTTGTACTTGTGACAATGAAAACTCTTAAAATTTGATTTGAGTATTATTAGTTGGTTGGGAACTATACTATCAACGGAATTATTTTGTGTGAAATTCCTAACCAACAAAAATATGTCACATCAGTAAGAAAGATAGAAATTGTGACTGTAATGACATTTATGTATATAATATTTATAAGTTGCTTGAGTAAGAAGTTTTGTATATATGTATAAGCTTGTTTGTTTTCATGAAAAAGTATTTCCGTGTTTTTAAAGAAAACAACGATATGGTTTTGAGTGAAAGGCTCCTATTTTGTTATTAAGTACATGAAGTCATCGTAATACTTCTGATAGTAAGGGTGTTACACTGCCAAATTCTAGAGAATTTCTGCAACAAACATGTTCAAGTTGCACTAACCAATTTTTGTTCCCTAATTTTCTAGCCTCTACAAATTATTCAATCCAACTTCATTTAATCACTCTTACTTGTTTTCTTAGTCATCTGATGACTGCACATCATGTTATGTTTCTCTATGATTTTTCATATCAAAAATTAGTTTATAATGCCCAATTATTGAGTATTTGTTGTGCTTAAGTTGTATATTGCATTGATCCTTTGATTTGATAATTTTGTAGAAAATTGTGGAAAAAGAAGCAAAAAGGCACAAAACAAGCTCAAAAGAAGAAAAGAGAAAGTTTTGGGCGTGCCAATGGGCATGCCTGGGCATGGCACAACAAAGCAACTACAACTTGGGCGTGGCACGCCGAACTTGGGCGTGGCACGCCAGGCTCAATCTCCATAAATGATGCTCAATACAACACTATGGGCGTGGCACGCGCCAGCTATATTTTCCAGAGAAAGGGTGCCCAAGTGTTACAATGGGTGTGGCACACCAAATCTTGGGCGTGGCACACCAATTCTACCTACCAGAGAGGTTGTTCACCATCATATAAGGGGCGTGACTAAATGAAGTGTATCTAGTGCCATTAGAAAGTAAACATCCAGAGCTTTCTAACCATATATAAAACTTTATAGTGGACACTGGATTTGAGGAAGATATTTACCCCGAAAACACAAAAGAGCACAACACGTCATGCAGATAACAGCCTGACCTCTTCATCCTCAAAGGAACATAACTTGAGTTGTAGAGGTTCAAATTTTAGTGGCGTTGGAAATCTGACATCTAGAGATTTCCAACGATATATAACACTCTATAGTGGACAATAAATCTATAGGTGAAAATTCTATTCTTTCAGCGTTACAAGTTGGGCATGGCACGCCAAACCTGGGCGTGGCACACAAGCCACACCAATTCCTTTCCTAAAAAGGGCATGGCCAGAGAGGAAGATTTAGTTCATCATTGAAGTTGTGTCACGCTAGGCTTGGGCGTCACACGTCAGGGTATTTGACAAACTAACCTCTTCATCTTCTACTGGGTATAACTTGAGTTATAAAGCTCCAAATGAGTTGATTCTAGCGGCCTTAAAAGCTGACATTCAGAGCTTTCCAACAAGCTTCATCTCTTCTCATGAGTAACTAGACTAAGGAATTGGCTATTGATCAAGATTGGGGAGTTTGAGTTACCAAGGAATTGGGACTCAATCACTCATAATTTCCAAGAGGTCAATGAGTTGCATGATTGAAGATGAGATGAAATCAATTAATCCGAAGAATGCAATATCTATTGATCTTGATGTTTATTTTATCTTTAGTTCTTATATTTACGTTATGGTCATTTATTTTCCAGCACTTTACTTTCTTGTACTTTATATTTATGCCATTTACTTTCTTGCACTTTAATACTTTCCTTTACTTTCATGCCATTTACATTTCTTGTTGAATATCTCTCCTTAATGATTTTCTAAATAGAATAATCAATCAACTATTGATTGCTTAATCCTTTAATCCACGTGGGATCGACCTCACTCATGTGAGTTTTATTACTTGATACAACCCAGTGTACTTGCTGGTAGTTCTATTACTTTCGTTCCTTTATTTTCTCCTGCCAATCAATTGTTTGTGTTAATGCCTCACTAAGAATTCCTTGGTGACAAAAGAAAATTCTCTGTTTCTTGGTGATTGTGTTATTGACATACAATAGTTTATTTATTTGCTTAGTTTTCTTTCAAATAAATTGAGATGAGATTGCATAAGATAAGTTTGGTGTTGCGTTGCTGATGGGTGAAAAATTATATTTCCACACAATCTCACCGGCAAGTGCACCGGATCATGAAGTAGTAATAACTCATCACGTGCGTGAGGTCGATCCCACGAGGATTGATGGATCAAGCAACTTTAGTTAGGTGATAAATTTAGTTAAGCTAACAAGTTAAAGGGGTGTGGTGTACTTGAATCAGCAGAATGAAAGAAACTAAAAGCAGTAAATCAAAGGCAATTAAATGAAATCAGAGCAAATAAGAAATGACAGAAACAAAGATTCATCAGGGATTGGAGATATCTCAATCCATCATGAGTCAAATAGGTCTCAACTTCTTTCTCAGTCATATGAATAGATCTATAGCGGATTGAAATTGATTGGATCCCAATTTCTTGGCAATCCAATCTCTCTAATCACAATCAATCTCGCCAATTCCTTGATCCAATTGTCATGAGAAAGGTTAAGCATTTTCTCACATCCATAAGCCACACAGACATCTCAAGATCTCAATTCCTCCCGAATGGTGTTGATCAAGAGTGTTGTGAGAAACAGAGCTTCAGTTCTAATTTCCATGATTTCCCTTCCAAGGCTCATATGGAAATTCAAAGATTCAAACCCCCCTTCCAGAGTGAATGAATCTCAATCAAAATAGAAGTTGTTTCTTAGCTAACCAAATAAATTGAGAAGAAGGAGATGTTCACTTAACCATGTGAATTAAAATAGAGCTCCTCCCCCTAATGAATTGGGGTTCAGTGGATCATAGCTCAAAGAACAAGTGCATGGAATCTAAAATGTGCATAAAGTAAATTGCCAGATAAATAGATTGCAGGAAATGTAAATTGCATAGAAATTAAAATCAGCTTAAATGTAAAATTATAGAAAAGGGAAATTGTAGAAGAGAATTGCATATAGCTGAATTGAATTCAACACTGAAATGTAAAAAATGCATAAATGTAAAAGTGTTTGCAAGAGCCTTCTACTCTACTCCTAATCCTACTCCTAATGCTGCCTATTACTAACGCAGCCTACTATCTGTCCTAACTTCCTTACCTTCCTGAGTGAAATTGATGCCTTTATATAGGCTTTCCTAAGTGATAAATAAAATTAAAATTGAAAACAAATTACAATTAAATGAAAATCCTATTCTAGATGCTCCTTGTTTCTTTGTTTGAGTGATCTAAATGGGCTTTGCTTGCTGTAATTCAAATAGGCTCGAAAGAAATTAATTGAACAGAAACGCACTTCTAGGTGAGCATAGCGATCATTTAGAGAATGGAGCATTCGGGCACCCACGCGTACGCGTGCTATACACTTCCGCATCCCTGGTGATTTGCCTCATCGATGCATACGCGTCACTCGCGCGTACGCGTCCCTTGCAGCATTCACAAAACGAACGTAGCGTTCATGAAACGAACACTCCTTCCACGCATACGCGTGGATTACAAAATGTCATGTACGCGTGTGCGTCGGTACCAAATCTTCCATCCCAAATTCGTGCTTTGTCACAGGTGTTCACTTAGGTAACGTAGCGTTCTCTTGCTGAATGAACGCTAATCCCCCACCCACGCGTTTGCGCCATGTATGCGTACGCGTGGATTGAAAAATTATCATTTGAGTGTGCGCGTCTTGTACGCGTGCGCGTCTTGTACGCGTGCACGTGACTTGTGAACGTAGCGTTCTTGGCCTGAGAGCGCTTCTTCCTTGATTAATCATGGGCCACACTTTTAAAAGTGTGGCCTAAGACTCCAAAGCGTGCTCAAATTCTAAAGTGTGTCCGAAAATCTTCTTTTGAGCTTAATTTGTTTTTTCCACTTATTTCCTACAACATTTATAAAATCAAAGGATCAAAGAAATATACTATTTAAGCACAAAAACACTCAACAATTCAGCATTAATCATTAATTTCTTATGTTAAAAAGCATAGAAAAACATGACATGATGACATGTCATCACAATACCAAACTTAAAGCTTGCTTGTCTCCAAGCATGAAGAGAATCATGCAATAAGTTTTGACAATCCAAGGTGAGAAGAAATGCAAGTTGATGTTCACGGTTGGCTAGTTTTCTATGTATATTACAATCACAAAATAAATGTAAATAATTGATGCTTCTATTTAGCTCATTTTATGAAATCTTTTGCTTATGTTTCTTCTTGGAAACAAGCTTTTCTTTCTCTTATTATCTTCTCCTTTTGGGTGCTTTGCCCCATGAGTTGATAACAAAGCTACGACTCTAAATGCTTTGTTCTCAAGTATTACCACTTGATACATAAGCACCACAAGCAATTAATTAGAGGACTTTGATGTGTTTGGAAAACTCTAATTTAAATTGATGATGATCAAACATTATTAACATAATTAATTGCAAAACTATTAATTAAATCTTCATATTTACAATTGATAGTTTAATAATTTTGTTGGTGCAGATTTCTATTGGGCTGAAAAAAAAAGAAAAATACAGCAAGCCCATTAAGAAATATTTTCAGTATTGATACAAAGATTTCTATTGGGCCAAAAAGAAAAAGAAAAATACAGCAAGCCAATTAAGAAATATTTTCAGCATTGATACAAAAATTTCTATTGTGGATGAAATAATGATTTGCTTATTGGGCCAGATTCAATCTTTATTATTATTAGCCCAAGTTAATGTTTTTGCTAGAAACTAGCTTGCTTGGTCCGAAAATAGAATAGAGAGAAAGCAAGGATTGCTTCCAACGGATCCCACTTTCAATTTATGATGGATTTCAAATTCAATTAACTTGAATTAACTGGCATTGGAAACAGGAAAGAGAAAGAAAAAAGTGATTTGATGGCTTTAATGATGCTACACATTACTCAGCAAACAAAGGAAGTGGAAACTTAATTCACTCTCATTCTCTCTCTTAGTTTCATTGAAAGTAATTTTAATTTCTCTTTCTACTCTCTCTTCTCACTCTCGGTCACTTCTCAGGAAAACATGGAAGCTATGGAAAGCTATCATAGATAAGAAGAAGCAAGTAACAAGACCATTGTTATGATGGTAAGAAAAAGAAAACAAAAAGTATATTGTGGCTGAGATCTTCACTAAAGGAGGTAAGATTTGGTAAAGTAAGCTCATGCTCTCCATACCAAAAATGGAAGAAGATCTTGGTTAGAGGAAGAAGATCCTTAAGGGATGGCTTGTCTCAGCTTTTGATCAACTGCCACAGGAGGTAGCTACCGTAGCTACGTGGAGAAAACACAGAAGTTAGAGCAGAAGAAGCTGTCATTATCAAAAAATCATCAACAGCTAGGGATCCTTCTTGGAATGGAAGTCAAGATGGGTGGCTCGGATTGGTGAAGCTTGGTGTAAAAGAAAGACACAGAAGTAATTGCATGTTGGGTTTTACATTCAATTTCCTCTCCTCTCTCTCTAGCCGAACTGGTTTGCATGAAGAAGAAGAAGTTGGCTCGGTTCAAGAACTTCAATCTTGGAGGCTTCCCCCTCTATAAATAATGGAGAACAGCCAGGACTTAAAGAAAGGAAAAGAGTGAAAGCACAGTGTTCCTATAGCTACCCCAGCTAACAGAAGTTCTTCTCCTTCAATGTTCTTTATTTTGTATTTTTCAGTTTAATTTTATCTATCTTGAGTCTCATGGAAAAAGGCAAACAGTGAGGTTTGTAAGAAAAAGTCATAGAGTGAAAAAAGGCAGAGTATACAAAATTAAAAGAAAAAGCCATAGATGTCCTTAGAGGTCCTTTGTACATCTGTGTTGTGTTTCATGATTCTGTGGGAATCCCCTTGCAAGTTGCGTTAGCACTTAGCAGTTGAAAGCTTGGTGGGTTACCAAGTCAAGTTCAGTTTTGGGAATAGATTCTAAACTTGTCCCAGATAGGAAGGGTAGTTCCTAGGGAGAATTGGTGTTTGTAATCAAAGATGATTATAGTAAAATTCCATCATTATTGTGATGGAGACTGGATGTAGGCTGCATTGCACTTGGCAGCTGAACCAAGATATATCTTGGTATAATTTTCTCTCTCTTCTACTCCATTTCAAATTCTGCTGCATAGGAAACAAAACTGAAAAATATCGTCTGGCTGGTCACAAGACAAAACGAAAAAGTCTATTGACTAGACACGAGACAAAAATAAGAAATATCTCCTCAAGTGTTCTAAAGGACAGCAAGAATTACTAAGCGAAAAAGGGGCTAAGATTTCAACTCCCCTTCTCTTAGCCACTGATAAACCATCAATTGGTATCAGAGCTTGGTCTCAAAGAGATCAAGCTTTGTAGCTCGGAGAAAAGATCCAGATGGCAGAAAACAGTGGCTCAAATCTGGTGTCCAACAACCTGACAGAAGGGCAGTCAAGCAACAAATCTCCTCTTTTTAATGGGAAAAATTAGACCTATTAGTAGGAGAGAATGAAGATTTTTGTGCAAGCAGTGGACTACAGACTATGGAAGATTATCCTGGAGGGTCCTCATTTTCCAACCACCACAAGTGCTAAAGGAGTAGTTTCTCTTAAACCCGAAGCAAGCTAGACCGAATAAGACTAAAAAAAGGTAGAGCTTAATGCCAAGGCTGTCAACTTGCTCAACTTTGCTATCAGCTTCGAGGAATACCGATGGGTATCACGATGCACAACGGCAAAGAAAATCTGGGACAAACTTCAAATCACTCATAAAGGAACCACACTAGTAAAGAAGACCAGGATAGACATGCTGAATAGAGAATATGAAATGTTCTCAATGAAGGAAGGAGAATCAATAGATGAAATGTTTGAAAGATCCAACATCATCATTGTTGGCTTGGATGCTATGGAAATTACATATCCTGAATCTATGCTTGTGAGGAGAGTTTTTAGATGTCTCATAAAAGAGTGGGAAACTAAAGCATTAATCATATCTGAGAGTAGTAGTTTAGATTCCATGACATATGATGACTTGAGAGGAAGTTTACTTGCTTTTGAAAACACTTATTTGAAAAAAGATTCAAAAAAGAAAGGAATTGCTTTTACATCTGTTACTAAACCTCTGGATGATGAATCCAGTGATAATTCCTTTGAAAATGAATTGGTGTTGTTTGCCAAAAAATTCAGAAAAATGGTGAAGTTCAAGGAAAGAGGCAAAGGAAGCAGTTCAAGAAAACAAAAGAAAGATTTCAGCAAGGTAACATGTTACAACTACAAAGAAACTGGGCATTTCAAATTTGATTACCCTAAGTTGAAGAAAGAGGAGAAGCCGAAGAAGGGAAAGAAGAAAGGTCTGATGGCTTCATGGAAGGACTTGGAAAATAACTCAGAAGATGATGAAGAATCCGAAACCAAGTCCCAACCATGTCTCATGGCAGATCACGTTGAACAGGTAGTTTTTTATAACCCTGACATTGAAGATCTTCACCTTATGATAGACCACCTTTCTGAAAAAATTAGATGTTTTCTACTTGATAACCAAGATCTTGAACAACAAATCACCATTCTTAAGGCAGAAAATGGTTTTCTAAAAGATAAGCTAAGGGAGGCCGAAGCTGCTGTTGAACTTGTTGAAGAAAACAAGCAGCTAAAAGCGAAACTTAAAAGCTGTGAAAGTGATCATTCTGTAGTTGTATATGTAGACTATTTTAAAAGAAATGAAGAGTTGCTTAAAGAGGTCAATAAGCTTAAAAAGGACTTAGCCTTCACTCAAAGTTCTGAAAACCTAAATCAAATATTGGCTACTCAAAAATTTCTTTATGATAAAGCTGGCTTGGGTTTCCTCAAATCTATTGAGAAACCTTCTTTTGAAAACATTGCTTCATCTTCTAATGATACAAGGTTTCAAAACCCAGCAAGCTTTAACAAAATAGCAACTCCAAGATTTTGTAGACTATGTAACTGTTCATACCTTGACCGAGCTCCTCCAACTCGGCAAAATCCATGAAAGGTCCGACCTCGTCCCAAGGCCCACGCCTGAGGTCGGACCTCGGACAAATAAAGCTAAGAAGGCCCATCAAAAGGAACGAAGCCCAAAAAACCTAAAGGCCGAAAAGGCCTAGCAAAGGCGGTTCCACAAAGATAGGGATAAAACTCCCGAAAGATAAGATAAGATAAGAATATCTTATCCAGGAAAGATCACAGCCAACTACTATAAATACACTGGAGCACCCAGGTATGAAACACATTCCACATTCTACACATATCTGCTTGGACCCATGCTAACTTAAGCATCGGAGTGTCATTGCAGGTACAACCACCAATCGCCAACACCTCAAGCTCGGGTCCCTGACCCCCACCTCGGGCATCTCCAGACGACCGAGCTACACGTTTCAGGTAACCCCCGGAACATTAGCGCCGTTGCCGGGGACCTGGAAGTCATCCCTTTACCATGGCGGACGACCCACTCACAATGACCACGCTGCATCAGAACAGAGGAGGAAGTTGACACCGGAGAACGACCGGACAGCCCTCTATCACCACGCACTCCAGGAGCAACAAACAGAATCGCCCAAAGACATCACTCCCAAACAAGGATCCACAAATCCCGAAAAAGAAAAGAGCTCGGAAATTCTAGAAGTAGTCCGGCACAACAAAACCGACTGAAACAACTCGAAGAGGACATAAGAAGCAAAAAGAAACTGAACAAGAGCTGAGAAGAGAAGCTCGCAAACGCAGAGAATTAGAAAAACTACGAAAAGTAGCCAACCTGAAAAACCGGACAGAGCGCGGCACCCCCGAAGGCAACCATGATCCCTTCACGCGAGAGATCATGAAGGAGAAGGTACCGCGAAACTTCAAACCACCCGATATGATCTCTACGACGGCACCACCGATCCAAGTCACCACCTCAGCAACTTCAGAAGCAGAATGTACCTAGTCGACGCCTCCGACGCAATTCGGTGCAAAGCCTTCCCCACCACTCTCACCAATCAGCCATGAAGTGGTTTGACAACCTGCCACCAAGATCGATCACCAGCTTCGAAGACCTAACCAAAAATTCCTAACAAGGTTCTCTATTCAAAAGGACAAGACAAAACATGCCCCCAGCCTACTCAGGATCAAACAAGGTAACCAAGAACTCTCCGAGAATACATGGAGCGATTCAACAAAGCCTGCCTGGACATACAACACTTGCCCACTGAAGCGGCCATCATGGGACTAGCAAACGGCCTAAAAGAGGGACCGTTAGCCAATCCCTATCCAAACGATACCCGACCTCCCTATACGAGGTACAGGAGCGGGCAGAAAATATATCAACATGGAGGAAACCTCCCAGCTAAGACTCTTCTAGGAAGGAATCAACCTACCCACTCCGAGATCGAGATCGGGAACAGAAGAAGAAAGAAGAACCCAACTCGGACAAGCCACGGAAGTACCACAACTACACCCCCCTCCGAGTCTCCCTGGTAGACGTCTACAGAGAAGTATGCCACACCGAAAAATTCCACCACCCCGACCTCTAAAACACAGAGCGGGGAGAGATCGGTCTGAATACTGTGAATATCACAAGCTCTACGGTCATTCTACTAACGACTGCTACGACCTAAAAAACGTTATAGAAAAGCTAGCCAGAGAAGGAAACTCGACAGACATAGCAGAGAAAGGAGAAGAGACCAGGAAGAGAGGCGGAGAGATAACGAAGATCGGGCCGAACAAACCCCACGAACCCCGAAAGGCACGTTCACATGATAAATAGGGTTTGCAGGCGGAGGAACATCCCGATCCTCGCGAAAAAGACCTCAAGAAGTCTACCACGTCCGAGAAGACAGCCCCCTGCCCGAACTACCTACTATCTCGTTTACCCGAGAAGATGCTCAAGGGATAATACCCGGGCACGACGATCCAATGGTAATCACCATTATCCTAGCAAACGCCAACTTACATCGAACCCTGATTGACCAGGGAAGCTCAGCAGATATCCTGTTCAAAACGGCCTTCGACAAGCTCGGACTTGAAGAAAAGAACTAAAGGCCTATCCCACCAACCTATTTGGGCTAGGGATACCCCAATCCATCCCTTAGGATAACGTCTCGCTACACACTACCTTTGGAAGAGGCGAGCAATCTAAAACATTAACATCGACTACATTATAGTCGACGTCACTTCAGCATACAATGCCCTCATTGGGCGACCAACCCTAAATAGATCTATAGTCTCAACCTCACACCTCTGTATGAAGTTCCCTACCGCAAAAGGAATCGCTACCCTAAAAGGCGACCAAAAACTAGCACGGCGATGTTACAACGAAAGCCTGAGCCTAAAAGGAAAAGAGATCAACACAATAGAACTCGGGCGAGTTCAAGCCCGAGAAGATCTTCGGCCACAACCAGAGGAGAAACCGAAAGAGTCCAGATCGGGAACACATCTGAAAAAGTAACAAACATAGGAGCAAACCTCGAAGCAGGCCTAAAAGAGGAACTCATAACCCTCTTAAAAGAAAATTCCGACCTCTTCGCCTGGAAAGCCTCCGACATGCCAGGCATAAGCCCCGACCTGATGTGCCATAAGCTATCAGTGTACCCGGGATCCCGACCTGTCCAACAAGACGCAGGAAGCTCGGACCCGAGCGCATGCAAGCGATAGAAGAACAAGTACAAGCACTACTAGGTGCAGGGTTCATTAGGGAAGTAAAATACCCCTATGGCTTGCAAACGGTCCTGGTAAAAAAGCCCAACGGAAAGTGGAGGATGTGCGTCGATTACACAGACCTCAACAAAGCCTGCCCCAAAGACCCATATCCACTACCAAACATCGACGCCTTAGTAGACGCAGCCTCAGGCTACAGATATCTCTCCTTCATGGACGCATACTCGGGATACAATCAAATCCCGATGTACGGACCCGACCAAGAAAAGACCTCGTTCATAACCCCAAGGGCCAACTACTGCTACGTAGTAATGCCCTTTGGGCTGAAGAACGCAGGGGCAACCTACCAGAGGCCAATGAACAAAGTGTTCTCAGAGCACATCGGACTACAGCTAGAGGTGTACGTCGACGACATGCTGGTAAAGACACAAGAAGACAGAAGCTTGCTGACCGACCTCGCCAGCGTCTTCGGCACCCTCAGAAAACACAACATGAGACTTAACCCGATGAAGTGCACCTTCGCCGCAGAAGCCGGAAAGTTCTTAGGCTTCATGCTGACTCAAAGGGGCATCGAAGCGAACCCGGATAAATGCCAAGCAATACTCAATATGAAGAGCCCGACGTGTGTCAAGAAGTACAACAACTGAATGGAAGGCTAGCCGCCCTATCAAGATTCTTGGCAGGATCCGCGATAAAATCACTACCTCTCTACTCGCTCCTAAAGAAAGGGAAACCCTTCTCATGGACCCCGGAGTGCAAAAAAGCCTTCCAAGAATTCAAGGAATTCCTCGGGCAGCCACCAATCCTAACCCGACCTCTAAAAGGAGAAGAACTCGTACTATATATCTCTCGGTTGGACATCGAGCAGTCGCCTCAGCGTTAATACGCGAAAATGACCGAGGACAACACCCCATATACTTTGTAAGCAAGGCACTACAAGGGGCCGAATTAAACTATCAGAAGATAGAAAAATTCGCCTACGCCCTAGTGTTCACAGCTCGGAGGCTCCGTCCCTACTTTCAAGCCCACACCATCAAAGTCCGGACAAACCAACCCATGAGACACATCCTGCAAAAAACGGACATAGTAGGACGAATACTACAATGGGCGGTAGAACTGTCCGAGTTCGACCTCCACTATGAAGCCCGGACTGCCATAAAATCTCAGTATCTAGCCGACTTCATCGCAGAATACACTGAGACCCCTGGAAGCCCACTCTCATGGAACCTGTATGTCGACGGGTCCTCAAACAAAACAGGAAGCGGGGCCGGGGTTATACTCGAAAGCGACCAAGGAACGCGGATAGAACTATCCCTAAAATTCGAGTTCCAGGCTTCGAACAACCAAGCCGAATACGAGGCCCTACTAGCAGGTCTAAAGATAGCAGAAGAGGTCGGAGCCCAAAAAATCACGATCTTCAGCGACTCCCAGGTCGTCACGTCACAAGTAAATGGAAGCTACCAGGCCAAAGATCCAACTATGAAAAAATACCTGGACCAAACACAGGCACAATTACGCCACTTTTCAGAAATACAGATCCAGCACATACCTCGGGAACAAAACGCCCGAGCAGACGCCCTCTCAAAGCTCGCCAGCACCAAGCCCGGAGGTAACAACAGAAGTCTCCTCCAGGAAACCTTACAATCTCCCTCCGTGATCAGAGGAAGAAACGCTAAATATATCCAACCAACAGCAAGGATGGATGACCCCATACTCAACTACCTGAAGTCGGGAACCCTCCCCATCGAAAGGAAGGAAGCTAAAAAACTCACGAAAGACGCTCAGAATTATACACTAATTCACGACGTATTATACAGAAGAGGATTCTCAAACCCCCTCCTTAGGTGCGTCCCGACCTCAGAAACAAAGAGCGTCCTCGAAGAAGTCCACGGAGGCATGTGCGGGAACCATCTCGGAGCTCGGGCATTATCCAAAAAAGTAGTCCGAGCCGGGTTCTACTGGCCGACCTTGCAAAGAGACGCAACAGAATTTGTGAAAATATGCCCCCCCTGCCAAAAACACGCCAATTTTCACAAAGCACCACCCGAAGACCTTATCAGCATCACCGCACCATGGCCCTTCGCAAAATGGGGACTTGACCCACTCGGCCCGTTTCCCCAAGGACCGGGGCAAGTCAAATACCTCATAGTAGGGGTCGACTACTTCACCAAGTGGATCGAAGCTGAACCCTTAGCCACCATTACGGCTCAGAAAAGTCGCAAATTCCTATACAAAAATATTGTCACAAGTTTCGGAGTCCCCTACTCCATCACAACAGACAATGGAACACAGTTCACGGACACCAGTTTTCAGAACTTGGTGGCCGAACTAAAAATCAAACAGCAATTCACCTCAGTCGAGCACCCACAAGCCAATGGACAAGCAGAGGCTGCAAATAAAGTCATCTTGGCCGGGTTAAAACGGAGACTCCAAGAGGCCAAAGGGGCATGGGCCGAAGAGCTCCCCCAGGTGCTATGGGCATATCGGACAACTCCACACTCTACAACGGGAGAATCGCCATTCCGACTAGCTTATGGATGGAGGCAATGATTCCTGTCGAAATAGATGAAGGGTCACCCAGAGTCATCTTCTACAACGAAGAAGGTAACCCGCAGGCGCAAAAGGAAGACCTTGACCTCCTCCCCGAGGTCCGAGAAAGGGCCCGGATCCGAGAAGAAGCCTTAAAACGGCGAACGGCCCTCAGATACAATCAGAAGGTAATAAAACGAAGCTTCTCCACTCACGACCTCATTCTAATCCGAAATGACATCGGAACACAAAAGTCGGGAGAAGGAAAGCTAGCCGCAAACTGGAAAGGACCCTACAAAGTAACAGAAGTCTTAGGAACAGGCTATTACAAGATATCCGACCTAGAAGGCAATGAGCTGCCCAGGGCCTGGCACGCCTGTAATCTAAGACGGTACTACAGCTAGAAAATTTGACCCGAGGTGTACTCTTTTTCCCCTACAGGGGGTTTTTTAATGAGACACCCGGTCAAGTAAGGCACCCGACCTAGTCAAGGGTAAACACTCTGTAAATATTCTTTCTTTTTTAATAATCAAATCTTTCTATTTTCTTTTGTTCTTCCTCGATGAAACAAATCCTGAAAAAGTACCCCGCCAAGGCGCATTAATTTATGCTCGACAAAACGCAAAAAATCATTTGCCAAAAAGACCGCACAAGGTCGGCAAAGATAAAGCGACGAGGTTCAAATTAATGTGAGAAGTTATAAAGTAACTCTGAAAAGGTTCAAAAAGCCAAATAAAAAGAGATTACAAAAATAACTTAAAAGACCAACGACAAGGTCGGACCCAACAAAGGGAAGTACTCGAAACACCCGAGGTCCGAGGAAAAACCCGGATCCAAGAAAGAAGCCTTAAAGCGGCAAAAGCCAAGATTTCGAAAACGCTTACTAAAAAGTTGCTATACAAAAGCAACTAAAAAGTACAAAGCGAAGAAACGAAATCGAAGGAAAGAATAAAAACGAAGTTTCGAAAACGCTCACTAAAAAGTTGTTATCCAAAAACAACTAAAAAAGTACAAGCGAAGAAACGAAATCGAAGGAAAGGACAAAACGGAAGTTTCAAAGCGCTAGCTAAAAAGTTGTTATCCAAAAAACAACTAAAAAGCATAAAAGCGGAACAAGAAGTCAAAGCAAAACACCGCATAATAAGCTAAAAAGTTACTACAAGTAGCTAGTAGCAAAAAAGCATCCAAAGCGTTCACAGAAACCATCCAAAAAACAAAAGAGCCCACAGGCCGGGCAAAGAACCAAAAATAAAAGGTTACAGAGGATCAAGGTCCTTTCCGGATTCTACATCGGTAGAAGGCTGCGGAGGAAGAACCATAGAAATCGGGACAGCCTTGACAGCACCATCATCTCGGCTTGAAACCTCCACACCAGAGCCATCCCCGGCCAAAGGTGAAGTCGGGTCGGCAACCGGAACATTGGGGTCGGACACCGGAACCTTGGGATCGGACACCGGCACCTCATCCTCATTGGGAGCAGGAACAATCTTTCCCTCCACAACAACGTTATCCGTACTAAATAAGCTCAAATCCAGGTCAGGAGCAAGAACTCGGACCTGAGCCTTCAAATTCTCGAACATAGCATCCATACCCTTAGCCACATTGCCCTCCAGCTCGTAAAAATCATCCTGAGCAGATTGCAACTTCTCCCTTGTCTCCACAAGCTCGGCATATATCCGAGTATAATTCTCCGTCGCCGCCTTCGCCATCTCCTCGGACGCTTTCGCTGCCGCCACAGCCGCGGTAGCTTTAGCTTTCTCCTTCTCCAAAGAGGCCTCCAGCTCTGTAATCCTAGCAGCCTTCAGCTCACTAATCTTCTCAAACTCGGACTGAGCCTTCTCAAGTCGGGAGCTGGTCGCACCAATGGGGGATTTCTTGAACTCCCGGGCAATAGCACATGAAGACTGGCCATCCGAACACAACTCCGCGCCATATACTGAAAATGATGCTCCATAGACACGTCATCAGTAGAGATAAAAGTCTGAGGGAGAATATGCTGTTCAATCCAACCAAGAGCATCGAAATCCTTATCGTTTAAACCCGCAAGCTCTTGAGAGGTCTTCTGCTTCTTGGGAGGAGGACCCGAGAACGGGGGAGGAGAAGAGGTAGCAGGCCCGGAGGTCGGAGGGTCTTGATTTATAGCTCGGAACTGGGGAGTCGGAATAGTCTTCGACCGAGTCTGAACACCCACGGTAGTCTTCTGCGGAGAAGATCGAGCAGAAGCCTCAGCCTCGATATTTCGAGCGGCCACAGACTTCTTCGTCCGACGAAGGAACTTCATGGAATCCGCCTGAGAAGACATCTCTGCAGAAATATAAAGAAAAGGATTACCACAAACAGAAATTCAACCAAAAACAAGCAAAACAACAATATTGAAAAAGAAGAATCTCGGAGAGGTCGGGAAACTACCTAACTCGAAACGGAGAAGGCTTGGATCCCTCAACATTTTCTTCGTATCCAAGTGAGGTGCCCGACCCCATAAACTGCTCACCACACCCACAAAAGCCTGCTCAACCTCATCTACTCTCAAAAGTATACTTAGCAGACACTACATTCTCCTGCCAACAAAGAGGAAAAGAAGGCTCCCCACTCTCATCCAGAAAGAAAGGTCGGACGTCTCCAGTAGCCCGGACCTTGAAATAAAAGTTCTTGAAATCATGAAAGGACTCATCATAAAGGGTACAAAACTTCCTTCCCTGGTTAGCCCTAAAAGAAACCCAAGACACCTTCCCCCCACCCGACCCCGGCTTCGTCAACACAAACAAAGGAAAAAAGAGAAATAGAGGGAGCGACGCCCAAAAACTGACACAAAAGTTGAAACAGCTTTAAGAACGCCCAAGAATTTGGATGGAGCTGCGTAGGGGCAAGGTTACATGACCACAACACCTCGGACTCCAGGTCGGTAAAAGGAAGTCGGACACCCAGCTTAGAGAAAAAACAGTCATAAGCATAAAAGAAGAGCTTCTCGGAACTATCTAAGGGCGGGCACACTCTCTCCTCAGATTCGGGGCTACTAGTTCATAATCCCTCTCAGACTCTCTATTCTCACATACGCTACAGTGCCTACGGAACCTAGCCAAATACTCAGAATCTACCACAGAAGGGACTTTTAGGGGAAGAGGGTCTACCCAACCAAGACCACTTGGAATCTTGGTCGACATCGCTTGAAGAACCTTTCGAGACATGAAACTCTTACCTACAAAGAAGAAGTACAACAGCAAGCAAAAATCACATAAAGCAGACAGCGAAAACCCGTTCAGCCAAGCAAGAAACAAAGAAAATACGGCAACCCGGAGCAAAGTACCAGAAAACAAAAAGAGCCCCCCCATATACAAACAAGGCAATGGCGGCGCCTCTTTTTTCGGGCAACCCAGGCATAAAGAAAAAGAAACAAACAAGAGCCACACAAAGAACAGAAAGCTATGTACACAAAGAAAAGAGACGGGAACAACCTGGAAAAAGAAAGAAGACGACGAGCTCCGAAGCAAGGAGAACGAAACGGCGGCACAGAGGAAACCCCGGAAAGACGCACGGAAAGATTCGGGGAAGAAGAACAAAGAGAAAGAAGCAGTGCTCGAAAAAGAGATGGCAAAAACTTAGAAAAACAGGAAGGAACAGAATAAACGAAGAAAAAGGAAGGAGCAAATAAATAATGCCTTCACAGAGCCCCGAACGGAAATCAAGGAGAAACGGTAAAATGCAATAAATGCAGGAACGGCCACTTTTTGAAATTTGAAAAACAACTATGCCCGAGCTCGACCTCCCAAAAAGGACGAACTCGGGCAGGGGCACTGTTCATACCTTGACCGAGCTCCTCCAACTCGGCAAAATCCATGAAAGGTCCGACCTCGTCCCAAGGCCCACGCCTGAGGTCGGACCTCGGACAAATAAAGCTAAGAAGGCCCATCAAAAGGAACGAAGCCCAAAAAACCTAAAGGCCGAAAAGGCCTAGCAAAGGCGGTTCCACAAAGATAGGGATAAAACTCCCGAAAGATAAGATAAGATAAGAATATCTTATCCAGGGAAGATCACAGCCAACTACTATAAATACACTGGAGCACCCAGGTATGAAACACATTCCACATTCTACACATATCTGCTTGGACCCATGCTAACTTAAGCATCGGAGTGTCATTGCAGGTACAACCACCAATCGCCAACACCTCAAGCTCGGGTCCCTGACCCCCACCTCGGGCATCTCCAGACGACCGAGCTACACGTTTCAGGTAACCCCCGGAACAGTAACCAAAATGGTCACTTTCCCATTCAATGTTTCTTTGGTAAAAGAATGATTGGTGACAAGATTTACAAAGTTGTTTTTGACTATAATGGATTGGGACATAGGAGATGGTTTAACGTGAAAGGATCCAAGAAGATTTGGATACCTAAGATCACTTGAGCTCATTTTGTAGGTATGCCTAGCATCCAAGCGGAAGGACAATATGTGGTATATGGACAGCGGATGCTCTAGGCATATGACCGGAAAGGCAACCTTCTTCATAAAGCTTGATGAGTATGATGGAGGGCTTGTCACTTTCGATGATGATGGTAAAGGAAAAATAGTTGTCATTGGAAAAGTTGGTAAAAGTTTCTCATCTTCTATAAATGATGTTCTTCTTGTTGATGGTTTGAAACATAATTTACTAAGTGTTAACCAATTGTGTGATCTAGGATTTGAAGTTATTTTTAGAAAGTTTGTGTGCTTAGTTGTTTGTGAAAAATCTGGGGATATTTTGTTTGAGGCTAAAAGGAGCAATAATGTGTATGGATTGACTCTTGAGGACTTGAAAGATCAAAAAGTGACATGTTTCACCTCTCTTGAATCTAAAAAATGGCTATGTCATAAGAAATTAGGTCATGCTAGCATGTACCAAATTTCTAAGCTAGTTAAGAAAAACTTGGTTAGAGGAATTCCAAATATTAAATTTGATAAGGATCTTACTTGTGATGCTTGCCAATTAGGGAAACAAGTAAAATCCTCTTTTAATACAAAAGATGGAATTTCAACCAAGAGGCCATTAGAGATGTTACACATTGATCTTTTTGGACCAACAAGAACTCAAAGTTTAGGAGGTAAACACTATGGTTTAGTGGTGGTGGATGATTACTCTAGATTCGGTTAGGTACTTTTTCTTGCTCATAAAAATGATGCTTTTCATGCTTTCTCAACCCTTTGCAAAAGAATTCAAAATGAAAAAGATTTAAAAGTTGCCCATTCGAGAAGTGATAACGGAAAGGAATTTGAAAACCAAGACTTTGAAAAATTCTGTGATGATTTTGGAATTGCTCATAACTTTTCATGTCCTAGAACCCCTCAACAAAATGGGGTTGTTGAAAGACGGAATAGAAGCCTTCAAGAGATGACTAGGGCTATGTTTTGTGAAAATGAGATTCCAAACTTTTTATGGGCTGAAGTTGTAAATACAACTTGTTATATTTTGAATAGGACCATCATTAGAAAAGGGTTGAAGAAAACTCCTTATGAGCTATGGAAAGGAACTCCTCCTAATCTTAAGTATTTCCATGTTTTTGGATGCAAATGCTTTGTACTTAACAACAAAGAAAACCTTGGTAAATTTGATCCAAAATCTTATGAAGGGATGTTTGTTGGATACTCCATCATTAGCAAGGCTTATAGAATTTACCTCAAAGAACATAGGACCATAAAAGAATCCATACATGTATCTTTTTGTGATTCTAATTCAACTCCCAGTATTGTGATAGAAAATGATTCAGATTGTGAGAATACTGTCAATAAAGAAACCAATGAAGATCCCAAGTCTGTTTAAAATGAAGAATCTGTCTGTCCAATTTTGTCTCATCAAAATGGAGGAGACATTTCTATTCTGTCTCCTAAATCAGCACAAGAATCTGGAACAAAACAACCCACTGAAGCTCATCAAAGCTCAACACATCTTAGGAAACCAAGGGAATAGAAGTCCATGAGGGGTTATCCTCATGACTTTATCATTGGCAATCCCTCACAAGGTGTAACAACAAGATCCTCATCCAAAAAGCAATCCAAACCAAGTAATTTTGCTCTCTTGTCACAAATGGAGCCCAACAATATGAAGCAAGACCTTGAAGATCCCTCTTGGGTCAAAGCTATGCAAGAGGAGCTGGCTCAATTTGACAAAAATGAGGTTTGGACACTAGTACCTCATCCGGATGGTAAGAAGGTAACGGGTACTAAGTGGGTTTTTAAAAATAAACTTGGTGAGGATGGAAAAGTTGTTCGTAACAAGGCTAGATTAGTGTCCCAAGGTTACGATCAAGAAGAGGGTATTGATTTTGATGAGTCTTTTGCTCCGGTAGCTAGAATAGAAGCAATTAGGTTACTTCTTACCTATGCTGCCCATAAGGGTTTCAAAATGTTTCAAATGGATGTTAAATATGCTTTCCTTAATGGCTTTATTGATAGAGAAGTATATGTGGCACAAGCCCCCGGTTTTGAAAATAAAAAATTTCCAAATCATGTTTTTAAACTTTCTAAGGCTCTTTATGGTCTTAGGCAAGCTCCAAGAGCTTGGTATAAAAGGCTTAGTGCCTTCTTATTGGAAAATCACTTTCAAAGGGGTACCACCAACACAACTTTATTTATTAAAGCATCTAATGATGATATTCTCCTAGCTCAAGTTTATGTGGATGACATTGTGTTTGGATCGGCCAATGAATCTGTTCCGGGGGTTACCTGAAACGTGTAGCTCGGTCGTCAGGAGATGCCCGAGGTGGGGGTCAGGGACCCGAGCTTGATGTGTTGGCGGTTGGTGGTTGTACCTGCAATGACACTCCGATGCTTAAGTTAGCATGGGTCCAAGCAGATATGTGTAGAATGTGGAATGTATGCCATACCTGGGTGCTCCAGTGTATTTATAGTATTGGTCGTGATCTTCCCTGGATAAGATATTCTTATCTTATCTTATTTTGGGAGTTTTACCTCTATCTTGTGGAACCGCCTTTCCTAGGCCTTTCGGCCTTTAGGTTTTGGGCTGCGTTCCTTTTGATGGGCCTTCTTAGCTTTATTGTCCGAGGTCCGACCTCAGGCGTGGGCCTTGGGACGAGGTCGGACCTTTCATGGATTTTGCCGAGTTGGAGAGCTCGGTCAGGGTATGAACAGGCCCCTGCCCGAGTTCGTCCTTTTTGGGAGGTCGAGCTCGGGCATAGTTGTTTTTCAAATTTCAAAAAATGGCCGTTCCTGCATTTGTTGCATTTTACCGTTTCTCCTCGATTTCCGTTCGGGCTCTGTGACGGCATTATTTATTTGCTCCCTTCCTTTTTCTTCGTTATTCTGTTCCTTCCTGTTTTTCTAAGTTTTCGCCATCTCTTTTTCGAGCACCGCTTCTTCTTTCTCTTTGTTCTTCCCTGAATCTTTCCGTGCGTCTTTCCGGGGTTTCCTCTGTGCCGCCGTTTCGTTTCCTTGCTTCGGAGCTCGTCGTCTTCTTTCTTCTTCCAGGTTTGTTCCCGTCTCTTTTCTTTGTGTACATATGCTTTGTTTTTGTGTGGCTCTTTGTCTGTTTCTTCTTTCTTTATGCCTGGGTTGCCCCAAAAAAGAGGCGCCGCCATTGCTTTGTTGTATATGGGGGGGGCTCTTTTGTTTTCTGGTACTTTGTTCCGGGTTGCCGTATTTTCTTTTGTTGGTTTTTGTTTCTTGCTTTGGCTGAACGGGTTTTCGCTGTCTGCTTTATGTGATTTTTGCTTGCTATTGTACTTCTTCTTTGTAGGTAAGAGTTTCAGGTCTCGAAGGTTCTTCAAGCGATGTCGACCAAGATTCCAAGTGGTCTTGGTTGAGTAGACCCTCTTCCCCTAAAAGTCCCTTCTGGTAGATTCTGAATATTTGGCTAGGTTCCGTAGGCACTGTATGTGAGAATAGAGAGTCTGAGAGGGATTATGAACTAGTAGCCCCGGATTCCGAGGAGAGAGTGTGCTTCCCGCCTTTAGATAGTTCCGAGAAGCTCTTCTTTTATGCTTATGATTGTTTTTTCTCTAAGCTGAATGTCCGACTTCCCTTTACCGATCTGGAGTCCGAGGTGTTGTGGTCTTGTAACCTTGCCCCTACGCAGCTCCATCCGAATTCTTGGGCGTTTTTAAAGCTGTTTCAACTTTTGTGTCAGTTTTTGGCGTCTCCCTCACTTGCTTTATTTTCCTATTTGTTTGTGTTGACGAAGCCGGGTCGGGTGGAGGGAAGGTATCTTGGGTTTCTTTTAGGGCTAACCAGGGAAGGAAGTTTTGTACCCTGTATGATGAGTCCTTTCATGATTTTAAGAATTTTTATTTCAAGGTCCGGGCTACTGGAGACGTCCGACCTTTCTTTCTAGATGAGAGTGGGGAGCCTTCTTTTCCTCTTTGTTGGCAGGAGAATGTAGTGTCTGCTAAGTATACTTTTGAGAGTCTAGATGAGGTGGAGCAGGCTTTTGTGGGTGTGGTGAGCAGTTTATGGGGTCGGGCACCTCACTTGGACACGAAGAAAATGTTGGGAGATCCAAGCCTCTCCGTTCCGAGTTAGGTAGTTCCCGACCTCTTCGAGATTCATCTTTCTTAGTATTTTGGTTTTGCTTGTTTTGGTGGAATTTCTGTTGTGGTAATCCTTTTCTTTTTATTTCTGCAGAGATGTCTTCTCAGGCGGATTCCATGAAGTTTCTTCGTCGGACGAAGAAATCTGTGGCTGCTCGAAATATCGAGGCTGGGGCGGCTTCTGCCCGATCTTCTCCGCAGAAGACTACTGTGGGTGTTCAGACTCGGTCGAAGACTATTCCGACTCCCCAGTTCCGAGCTATAAGTCAAGATCCTCCGACCTCCGGGCCTGCTACCTCTTCTCCTCCCCCGTTCTCGGGTCCTCCCCCCAAGAAGCAGAAGACCTCTCAAGAGCTTGCGGGTTTTTAATGATAAGGATTTCGATGCTCTCGGTTGGATTGAACAGCATATTCTCCTTCAACTTTATCTCTACTGATGACGTGTCTATGGAGCATCATTTTCAGTATATGGCGCGGAGTTGTGTTCGAGAATTTGAAGGCTCAGGTCCGGGTTCTTGCTCCTGACCTGGATCTGAGCTTATTTAGTACGGATAACGTTGTTGTGGAGGGAAAGATTGTTCCTGCTCCCAATGAGGATGAGGTTCCGGTGTCCGATCCCAAGGTTTTGGTGTCCGACCTTAAGGTTCCAGTTGCGGACCCGACTTCACCTTTAGCCGGAGATGGATCTGGTGTGGAGGTTTCAAGCCGGGATGACGGTGCCGTTGATGCAGTCCCGATTTCTATGTTTCCTCCGCAGCCTTCTGTTGATGTGGAGTCCGGAAAGGACCTTGATCCTCTGTAATCTTTTATTTTTGGTTTTTTGCCCGGCCTGTGGGCTCTTTTGCCTTTGGATGGTTTCTGTGAACGCTTTGGACACCTTTTTGCTTTTAGCTACTTGTAGTAACTTTTTAGCTTTATGGTGTTTTATTCGCGTTTTGACTTTTTGTTCCGCTTTTATGCTTTTTTAGTTGTTTTTGGATAACAACTTTTTTAGCTAGCGCTTTGAAACTTTGCTTTGCCCCTTCCTTTGATTTCGTTTTTTCGCTTGTACTTTTTAGTTGTTTTTGTATAGCAACTTTTTAGCAAGCGTTTTCGAAATCTTGGCTTTTGCCGCTTTAAGGCTTCTTTCTTGGATCCGGGTTTTTCCTCAGACCTCGGGTGTTCGAGTACTTCCCTTTGTTGGGTCCGACCTTGTCGTTGGTCGGCCTTTTAAGTTATTTTTGTAATCTCTTTTTATTTGGCTTTTTGAACCTTTTCAGAGTTACTTTATAACTTCTCACATTAATTTGAACCTCGTCGCTTTATCTTTGCCGACCTTGTGCGGTCTTTTTGGCAAATGATTTTTTGCGTTTTGTCGAGCATAAATTAATGCACCTTGGCGGGGTACTTTGATTTGTTTCATCATGAGGAAGAAGAAAAGAAAATAGAGAAATTTGATTAGTATTAAAAAAGAAAGAATATTTACAGAGTGTTTTACCCTTGACTAGGTCGGGTGTCTTACTTAACCGGGTGTCTCATTAAAAAAAACCTTGTAGGGAAAAAGAGTACACCTCGGGTTAAGTTTTTCTAGCTGTAGTACCGTCTTAGATTACAGGCGTGCCAGGCCCTGGGTAGCTCATTGCCTTCTAGGTCGGATACTTTGTAATAGCCTGTCCCTAAGACTTCCGTTACCTTGTAGGGTCCTTTCCAATTTGCAGCTAGCTTTCCTTCTCCCGACTTTTGTGTTCCGATGTCATTTCGGATTAGAATCAGGTCGTGAATGGAGAAGCTTCGCTTTATTACTTTCTGATTGTATCTGAGGGCCGTTCGCCGTTTTAAGGCTTCTTCTCGGATCCAGGCTCTTTCTCGGACCTCGGGGAGGAGGTCGAGTTCTTCCTTTGTGCCTGCGGGTTACCTTCTTCGCTGTAGAAGATGACTCTGGGTGACCCTTCCTCTATTCGATAGGAATCATTGCCTCCATCCCGTAAGATAGTCGGAATGGCGATTCTCCCGTTGTAGAGTGTGGAGTTGTCTGATATGCCCATAGCACCTGGGGGAGCTCTTCGGCCCATGCCCCTTTGGCTTCTTGGAGTCTCCGTTTTAACCCGGCCAAGATGACTTTATTTGCAGCTTCTGCTTGTCCATTTCTTGGAGTCTCCGTTTTAACCCGGCCAAGATGACTTTATTTGCAGCTTCTGCTTGTCCATTGGCTTGCGGGTGCTCGACTGAGGTGAATGTTGTTTTGATTTTTAGTTCGGCACCAAGTTCTGAAAACTTGTGTCCGTGAACTGTGTTCCATTGTCTTTGTGATGGAGTAGGGGACTCGAACCTTGTGACAATGTTTTGTATAGGAATTTGCGACTTTTCTGAGCCGTAATGGCGGCTAAGGGTTCAGCTTCGATCCACTTTGTGAAGTAGACCCCCTACTATGAGGTATTTGACTTGCCCCGGTCCTTGGGGGAATGGGCCGAGTAGTCAAGTCCCCATTTTGCGAAGGGCCATGGTGCGGTGATGCTGATAAGGTCTTCGGGTGGTGCTTTGTGAAAATTGGCGTGTTTTTGGCAGGGGGGCATATTTTCACAAATTCCGTTGCGCTTTGCAAGGTCGGCCGTAGAACCCGGCTCGGACTACTTTCTTGGATAATGCCCGAGCTCCGAGATGGTTCCCACACATGCCTCCGTGGACTTCTTCGAGGACGCTCTTTGTTTCTGAGGTCGGGACGCACCTAAGGAGGGGGATTGATATCACGGAGGGAGATTGTAAGGTCTCCTGGAGGAGACTTCTGTTGTTGCCTCTGGGCTTGGTGCTGGCGAGCTTTGAGAGGGCGTCTGCCCGGGCGTTTGTTCCCGAGGTATGTGCTGGATCTGTATTTCTGAAAAGTGGCGTAGTTGTGCTTGTGTTTGGTCCAGGTATTTTTTCATAGTTGGGTCTTGGCCTGGTAGCTTCCATTTACTTGTGACGTGACGACCTGGGAGTCGCTGAAGATCGTGATTCTCTGGGCTCCGACTTCTTCGGCTATTTTAGGCCTGCTAGTAGGCCTCGTATTCGGCTTGGTTGTTCGAGCCTGGAACTCGAATTTAGGATAGTTCTATCCGCGTTCCTTGGTCGCTTTCGAGTATAACCCCTGCTCCACTTCCTGTTTTGTTTGAGGATCCGTCGACATACAGGTTCCATGAGAGTGGGTTCCAGGGGTCTCAGTGTATTCTGCGACGAAGTCGGCTAGATACTGAGATTTTATGGCAGTCCGGGCTTCATAGTGGAGGTCGAACTCGTACAGTTCCACCGCCCATTGTAGGATTCGTCCTGCCAGGTCTGTTTTTTGTAGGATGTGTCTCATGGGTTGGTTTGTCCAGACTTGATGGTGTGGGCTTGAAAGTAGGGACGGAGCCTCGAGCTGTGAACACTAGGGCGTAGGCAAATTTTTCTATTTCTGATAGTTAATTCGGCCCCTTGTAGTGCCTTGCTTACAAAGTATATGGGGTGTTGTCCTTGGTCATTTTCTCGTGTTAATGCTGAAGCGACTGCTCGATGTCCGACCGAGAGGTATAGTACGAGCTCTTCCCCTTTTAAAGGTCGGGTTAGTATTGGTGGCTGCCCGAGGAATTCTTTGAATTCTTGAAAGGCTTTTTCGCACTCGGGGTCCATGAGAAGGGTTTCCCTTTCTTTAGGAGTGAGTAGAGGTAGTGATTTATCGCTGATCCTGCCAAGAATCTTGATAGGGCGGCCAGCCTTCCATTCAGTTGTTGTACTTCTTTGACACACGTCGGGCTCTTCATATTGAGTATCGCTTGGCATTTGTCCGGGTTTGCTTCGATGCCCCTTTGAGTCAGCATGAAGCCTAAGAATTTTCCGGCTTCTGCGGCGAAGGTGCACTTCGTCGGGTTAAGTCTCATGTTGTTTTTGCTGAGGGTGTCGAAGACACTGGTGAGGTTGGTCAGCAGGTTTCTGTCTTCTTGTGTTTTTACCAGCATGTCATCGACGTACACCTCCAGTTGTAGTCCGATGTGCTCTGAGAACACTTTGTTCATTAGCCTCTGGTAGGTTGCCCCTGCGTTTTTCAGCCCGAAGGGCATTACTACGTAGCAGTAGTTTGCCCTCGGGGTTATGAACGAGGTTTTTTCTTGGTCGGGTCCGTACATCGGGATTTGATTGTATCCCGAGTATGCATCCATGAAGGAGAGATATCTATAGCCTGAGGCTGCGTCTACTAAGGCGTCGATGTTTGGTAGTGGATATGGGTCTTTGGGGCAGGCTTTGTTGAGATCCGTGTAATCGACGCACATCCTCCATTTTCCATTGGGCTTTTTCACCAGGACCACGTTCACGAGCCATAGGGGGTATTTTACTTCCCTAATGAACCCTGCATCTAGTAGTGCTTGTACTTGTTCTTCTATTGCTTGCATGCGTTCGGGTCCGAGCTTCCTGCGTCTTTGTTGGACAGGTCGGGATCCCGGGTACACTGATAGCTTATGGTACATCAGGTCGGGGCTTATGCCTGGCATGTCGGAGGCTTTCCAGGCGAAGAGGTCGGAATTTTCTTTTAAGAGGGTTATGAGTTCCTCTTTTAGGCCTGCTTCGAGGTTTGCTCCTATGTTTGTTACTTTTTCAGATGTGTTCCCGATCTGGACTCTTTCGGTTTCTCCCTCCGGTTGCGGCCGAAGATCTTCTCGGGCTTGAACTCGCCCGAGTTCTATTGTGTTGATCTCTTTTCCTTTTAGGCTCAGGCTTTCGTTGTAACATCGCCGTGCTAGTTTTTGGTCGCCTTTTAGGGTAGCGATTCCTTTTGCGGTAGGGAACTTCATACAGAGGTGTGGGGTCGAGACTATAGCTGCCAGTCTATTTAGGGTTGGTCGCCCGATGAGGGTATTGTATGCTGAAGTGACGTCGACTATAATGTAGTCGATGTTTAATGTTTTAGATTGCTCGCCTCTTCCAAAGGTAGTGTGTAGCGAGACGTATCCTAAGGGATGAA
Organism: Arachis stenosperma; assembly: GCF_014773155.1. Lineage (NCBI taxonomy): Eukaryota > Viridiplantae > Streptophyta > Magnoliopsida > Fabales > Fabaceae > Arachis > Arachis stenosperma. Next base: position 75,347,461 of record NC_080380.1, on the reverse strand, counting down.
TTGGGGTATCCCCTAGCCCAAATAGGTCGGTGGGATAGGCCTTTAGTTCTTTTTCTTCAAGTCCGAGCTTGTCGAAGGCCGTTTTGAACAGGATATCTGCTGAGCTTCCCTGGTCAATCAGGGTTCGATGTAAGTTGGCGTTTGCTAGGATAATGGTGATTACCATTGGATCGTCGTGCCCGGGTATTATCCCTTGAGCATCTTCTCGGGTAAACGAGATAGTAGGTAGTTCGGGCAGGGGACTGTCTTCTCGGACGTGGTAGACTTCTTTGAGGTGTCTTTTTCGCGAGGATCGGGATGTTCCTCCGCCTGCAAACCCTCCATTTATCATGTGAACGTGCCTTTCGGGGGTTCGTGGGGTTTGTTCGGCCCGATCTTCGTTATCTCCCCGCCTCCTCTTCCTGGTCTCTTCTCCCTTGTCTGCTATGTATCTGTCGAGTTTTCCTTCTCTGGCTAGCTTTTCTATAACGTTTTTTAGGTCGTAGCAGTCGTTAGTAGAATGACCGTAGAGCTTGTGATATTCACAGTATTCGGACCGATCTCTCCCCGCTCTCTTGTGTTTTAAAGGTCGGGGCGGTGGAATTTTTTCGGTGTGGCATACTTCTCTGTAGACGAACCAGGGAGACTCGGAGGGGGGTGTAGTTGTGGTACTTCCGTGGCTTGTCCGAGTTGGGTTCTTCTTTCTTCTTCTGTTCCCGATCTCGATCTCGGAGTGGGTAGGTTGATTCCTTCCTAGAAGAGTCTCTTAGCTGGGAGGTTTCCTCCATGTTGATATATTTTTCTGCCCGCCTGTACCTCGTATAGGGAGGTCGGGTATCGTTTGGATAGGGATGGCTAAACGGTCCTCTTTTAGGCCGTTTGCTAGTCCCATGATGGCCGCTTCAGTGGGCAAGTGTTGTATGTCCAGGCAGGCTTTGTTGAATCGCTCCATGTATTCTCGGAGAGTTTCTTGGTTACCTTGTTTGATCCCGAGTAGACTGGGGGCGTGTTTTGCCTTGTCCTTTTGAATGGAGAACCTTGTTAGGAATTTTTTGGTTAGGTCTTCGAAGCTGGTGATTGATCTTGGTGGCAGGTTGTCGAACCACTTCATGGCTGACTTGGTGAGAGTGGTGGGGAAGGCTTTGCACCGAATCGCGTCGGAGGCGTCAACTAGGTACATTCTGCTTCTGAAGTTGCTGAGGTGGTGACTTGGATCGGTGGTGCCGTCGTAGAGATCCATATCGGGTGGTTTGAAGTTTCGCGGTACCTTCTCCTTCATGATCTCTTGCGTGAAGGGATCATGGCTGTCTTCGGGGGTGGTGTCACGTTCTGTCCGATCTTTCAGGTTGGCCTCTATTTTTCGCAGTTTTTCTTCTAATTCTCTGCGCTTGCGAGCCTCCCTTCTCAGATCTTGTTCAGTTTCTTTTTGCTTCTTTATGTCCTCTTCGAGTTGTTTCAGTCGGTTTTGTTGTGCCCGGACTGCTTCTAGAATTTCCGAGCTCTTTTCTTTTTCGGGATTTTGTGGATCCCTGTTTGGGAGTGATGTCTTTGGGCGATTCTGTTTGTTTCCTCCTGGAGTGCGTGGTGACAGAGGGCTGTCCGGTCGTTCTCCGGTGTCAACTTCCTCCTCTTGTTCTGATGCAGCGTGGTCATTGTTGAGAGGGTCATCCGCCATGGTAAAGGGATGACTTCCAAGTTCCCCGGCAACGGCGCCAATGTTCCGGGGGTTACCTGAAACGTGTAGCTCGGTCGTCAGGAGATGCCCGAGGTGGGGGTCAGGGACCCGAGCTTGATGTGTTGGCGGTTGGTGGTTGTACCTGCAATGACACTCCGATGCTTAAGTTAGCATGGGTCCAAGCAGATATGTGTAGAATGTGGAATGTATGCCATACCTGGGTGCTCCAGTGTATTTATAGTAGTTGGTCATGATCTTCCCTGGATAAGATATTCTTATCTTATCTTATCTTTTGGGAGTTTTACCTCTATCTTTGTGGAACCGCCTTTCCTAGGCCTTTTCGGCCTTTAGGTTTTGGGCTGCGTTCCTTTTGATGGGCCTTCTTAGCTTTATTGTCCGAGGTCCGACCTCAGGCGTGGGCCTTGGGACGAGGTCGGACCTTTCATGGATTTTGCCGAGTTGGAGGAGCTCGGTCAGGGTATGAACAGAATCCTTGTGTGAAGAGTTTGGAAAACTAATGACTAGTGAGTTTGAAATGAGTTTAATGGGAGAGCTAAATTTCTTTCTTTGCCTCCAAATTAAGCAAACTCCTAGTGGCACTTTTATTCACCAAGGAAAGTATGCTAAAGAATTAATCAAAAAATTTGGCCTAGAAAATTCTAAACCAATGGGAACACCAATGCATCCAAACACTAAACTTGAAAAGGATGATGATGGGAAAGATGTGGATGAAACAAAGTATAGAGGAATGATCAGATCACTTATGTATCTTACCTCCTCTAGACCGGATATTCTTCAAAGTGTGGGTATATGTTCAAGATTTCAATCCCACCCAAAAGAATCCCATCTTTCAGCCGTTAAACGCATCATTAGATACATTAAGAGAACTAGTGATTATGATCTATGGTATCCAAAATCTGATTATTTTTGTACAGTAAGGTTCTGTGATACAGATTATGCGGGAGATCGGGTGGATAGAAGAAGCACATTGGGCATGTGTGCTTCCTTGGAAGCTTACTCAACATGTGGTCAAGCAAGAAACAAGCCACAGTAGCTCTATCCACAGCCGAAGCTGAATATATCTCTGTCTTTGCTTGTTGTTCACAATTAATATGGTTAAAAACTCAATTAGATGATTACAAATTAAAAATCAATAGTATACCCTTGTTTTGTGACAATATGAGTGCCATAAATATTTCAAAATATCCTGTTTTGCACTCAAGAACCAAGCACATTGAAATTAAATATCATTTCATTAGAGAACATGTGCAAAAGGAAACTATTGATATTCAATTTGTAAAATCCGAAGATCAACTTGCGGATATTTTCACTAAGCCCTTGTGTGAAGATAGATTCTGTGCTTTGAGAAGTAGTTTGGGAATGATAGAATTATGTTATTTTGATAACTTGTGAATTTTTTGATTCTGTTTATTTTTGTCTCGTAGAAAAATAGGAGACAAATTTTAGGCTATGATGAACGGGCCATGAGATAAGGGGAGACTGCGCTTACATTAATTATCATGGGCCCCAAAATCTCTTTGACCTTAGTCTGACCCGTTTCTGTTTGAGTTTGCCTTAATCATGATCTTAAAGGTTGTCTTATCAAAGGAAGAAGTTGTGTGTCAAATCAAATCTTTATCCTTCTCCCATCCCTTGATTCTAGGAAATAATCTTTCAGTCTTTAATTTTAAATCTTTCCTTGGTTAATAACCGCGCCTTTTAATGGTTAATAACTCCCTCCACTCTCTTTCTCCAATAAGCATTTAATGCATCCATAACCTCCCTCCACTCACCACTCTTTTCGGCCCCCTCTTCATCTTCCCTCTCTATTCACTCTCTTCATATCATGAAAAAGAAAGTTGCCCTAAGAAGGAGTAGCCAAACCCCCTTACCAAAAAGTCCTCCATTCTCAACCTCTCAAACCCATACACACATTCATATTCACTCTACATCTTCTTCATCCCATTCACCTCCATCCAAACAAACCGAAACGATACGCAGGAAAGTGATAGCCCATAAAACTTTAGCAAGAAAGAAGATTGGAAAGAACAAGGAACCAATCATGCAAGATGAAGAAGAGGAGTCTCACACCTCCCCTCCTCCCTCACCACTGAAGAAGACAACCCCACATGCATCTGTCTGAAGTTCTCAGAAGACTAAAGGTTACATGTAATGTAACACAAAAGAACCGCCGAACCTGGAATCCCTGGAGTTCAAGAGCAAATACAACAAAAGCCATTCTCACTTTGATCCGGGAAGGTTCAATTCTTTTGTGTCCTATGAGTTCCACAATGTCGTGTTGAAGAAACGTCATCTCTGTGCTTCATATTTGGTGAACCTGGATGCTCTGGCTGCCAAAGAGATCGACTTTACCACTCTTTTTGAGAATATGAAGTGGACTCATCTATTCAAAATCCAGAAACTAGTATACCCTGCTTTGGTTCAAGAGTTTTATGCAAACATGCGGCTGATTGATGGAGTTATTCATTCCTATGCGAAGAAGGTGTATATGACTCTGAACAACGAGACAATAAGTGCTGTCCTGGGGTACGTGGATAAAGGAACAGCAGCCTATATGTCAGAAAAATGGGATTCACAAGTGGGAGTCACACTCCTGATTGCCTTGAATCAAACATGTGAGAATTACTCTGCTTTGGATGGTATGGTGCTCACTCACAAAGCTCTTGGACTTGAGAGAGCTCTTCTTCATCGAATCATCACTCACATCCTGACTCCACAGAGTGGTTCACATAATAGAATAATAGTTTCTGATACCCTCGTACTCTTTGCTATCATTATGTCATCTCCTATTTCCTTTGCATATCTTATGATAAGGCATATGTGGGACTGTGTTAGAAGTACCAAAAAGGCAAACCTTTCCTATGGCATTTTTCTCACCTGCATCTTTGAACACTTCAATGTTGACTTAGTTAATGAAGAAGTAGAGAACAAAGTTTTATTTCTTAAGGAAGGAGGAGTTACAGGTACTGCGAAAGGCACCAAAGGGAAACGGTCAATGCCCTCTGACAGTGATCTTGAGATCCGCCCAACTGAGCCATCCAAGGTGGCAGAATCAATTCGAGAAGTTTTCACTGAGTTCTCTAACATGTCCAACATGATGGTGCAATCTTATAAGGCTGCCCGCAAGCAAGCCTATGAAAATGAAAAAGCTTGGACAAAGTGCCAAGAAAAGGTGGGACTAATGCTGCAGAATTTCGAAGAGGAGATGAGGGCTGCTGAAAAGGATGAAGGATCTAAATCGGAATACAATTTGTCTGATGATTGATCACTATGTTTCTTGTTGATTTCTGGCTTTATTTGGCGTATTTTGATACTTTGTAGGCTGTTATGGATACTTTAGACCTGTGATACTTTGTTATTTTGGTGCTGATAACATTTTGAATATTTTGCATACCATTGTCATTTTTTTCAGGTTTCTCCTTTGATGACAAAAGGGGGAGGAAAGCTAAAAAATTGAAAAGTTACTTGAAAAGTGGCTAGAACTAAAAACAAGGGCTGAAATCAAGTTGATTCATGATTACCCATGTACATGTGATGTTCTGATTGTGTTGCTCTGTTTTATGTTTATCTTTTCATGACAATAATTTTGCAGGTTTATGGTTATCATGATCTGTTCTTGGCTGTGATAAATTTGTTTAAGCTCTGATAATTTTGGTTTAATAACCTGCAAATCTTATACAGTTTGGATGATGACCTGAATTAGAAATAGTTTCATATATTGTAAATTATTGTTTGGCAAATTATTTTAGCAAGAAACTATTTTTACAAGAATTAGTTTGATCCAAAGTATGTTGAGTTTTGAATATATGTTGAAAAGTACTCTGAAAGTACTCAAGCATGCTTTATTTTTTGATTGTTTTGTTTGAGCAGAAAATCATTTATATATGCTAACAAGTCAAGTTGTGTTTATCATGTTATTTTTGCTCATAAATCAAGCCATTCAACATCTCAAACTTAATATATTGAATAACATAGTTACCTTAGGCTTGATAACATTTGCTGCAGGTAAAGTTTCCCTTGGTAAAATAGCATACATTAAGGGGGAGCCATGTAACAATTGGAAAGGAAGGAATCCAAGTATTCAAAGGGAGTACTCTAATCTTTGATTTCTTTCCATTTCAATTTTTTTAATAATGATTGTCATCAAGGGGGAGATTGATGATTTTGGAAAACAATAATTTAAATTGATTATGATCAAACATTATTAACATAATTAATTGCAAAATAATTAATTAAATCTTCATATTTACAATTGCTAATTTAATAATTTTGTTGGTGCAGGTTTCTATTGCGTCGAAAAGAAAAAGAAAAATACAGCAAGCCCATTAAGAAATATTTTCAGCATTGATACAAAGATTTCTATTGGGCCGAAAAGAAAAAGAAAAATACAGCAAGCCCATTCAGAAATATTTTCAGCATTGATACAAAAATTTCTATTGTGGCTGAAATAATGATTTGCTTATTGGGCCATATTCAATCTTTATTATTATTAGCCCAAGTTAATGTTTTTGCTAGAAACTAGCTTGCTTGGTCCAAAAATAGAATAGAGAGAAAGCAAGGATTGCTTCCAACAGATCCCACTTTCAATTTATGATGGATTTCAAATTCAATTAACTTGAATTAACTGGCATTGGAAACATGAAACAGAAAGAGAAAAGTGATTTGATGGCTTTAATAATGCTACATGTTACTCTGCAAACAAAGAAAGTGGAAACTTAATTCACTCTCATTCTCTCTCTTAGTTTCATTGAAAGCAATTTTAATTTCTCTTTCTACTCTCTCTTCTCACTCTCGGTCACTTCTCAGGAAAACATGGAAGCTATGGCAAGCTACCGTAGAGAAGAAGAAACAAGTAACAAGACCATTGTTATGATGGCAAGAAAAAGAAAACAAAAAGTATGTTGTGGCTGAGATCTTCACCAAAGGAGGTAAGATTTGGTGAAGTAAGCTCATGCTCTCCATACCAAAAATGGAAGAAGATCTCGGTCAGAAGAAGAAGATCCTTAAGGGATGGCTTGTCTCAGCTTTTGATCAACTGCCACAGGAGGTTGTTACTGTAGCTACAAGGAAAAGATGCAGAAGTTAGAGCAGAAGAAGCTGTCATCATCAAGAACTCATCAAGGGCTAGGGATCCTTCTTGGAGTGCAAGTCAAGATGGATGGCTCGGATTGGTGAAGCTTAGTGTAAAAGGAAGACACAGAGGTAATTGCATGTTGGGTTTTAAATTCAGTTTCCTCTCCTCTCTCTCTGGCCGAACCGGTTTGCATGAAAAAGAAGAGGTTGGCTCAGTTCAAGAACTTCAATCTTGGAGGCTTCCCCCTTTATAAATAAGGGAGTACAGCCAGGACTTGAAGCAAGGAAAAGAGTTAAAGCACAGTGTTCCTATAGCTACCCCAGCTAACAGAAGTTCTTCTCCTTCAATGTTCTTTATTTTGTATTTTTCTGTTTAATTTTTTCTGTCATGGGTCTCATGGAAAAAGGCAAACAGTGAGGTTTGTAAGAAAAAGCCATAGAATGGAAAAAGGCAGAGTGTACAAAATTAAAAGAAAAAGCCATAGATGTCCTTAGAGGTTCATTGTACATCTGTGTTGTATTTCATGATTATGTGGGAATCCCCTTGCAAGTTGCGTTAGCACTTAGCAGTTGAAAGCTTGGTGGGTTACCAAGTCAAGTTCAGTTTTGGGAATAGATTCTGGACTTGTCCTAGATAAAAAGGGTAGTTCCTAGGGAGAATTGGTGTTTGTAATCAAAGATGATTGTAGTGAAATTCCATCATTGTTGTGATGGAGACTGGATGTAGGCTGCATTGCACTTGGCAGCTGAACCAGAATATATCTTGGTGTAATTTTCTCTCTCTTCTACTCCATTTCTGATTCTGCTGCATATGAGACAAAACTGAAAAATATCTCTTGGCTGGTCACGAGACAAAACGAAAAAGTCTCTTGACTAGGCACGAGACAAAAATAAGAAATATCTCCTCAAGTGTTCTAAAGGACAGCAAGAGTTACTAAGCAAAAAAGAGGCGAAGATTCAACCCCCCTTCTCTTAGCCACTGATAAACCATCAGACTTTCTTTAAGCTCATTTGTTTCTTTTCTTTACTCTCTAATCATTGATGCTCAGAGCCTTGAGCTTTGAGGGAGTGCTTTTGCACTTGAGCCTAGCCTTGACTCTAAGTGTTTTATTTTCAAGCTTTTTGCCTGATACATAAACACCACAAATACTTAACAATTGAATTGTCATTGGTACTCAGAGCCTTCAGCTTTCTCATTCTTTCCCTTTTGCTTTTCTTGCCTTAATTTGCAATTGCTTCTTCAAGATGTTCATAATTTCAAAAATTTCATAAAATGTCCTAGATGCAAACTTCAATCAAATAAATTCAAATGAAATTGAGCAATAACAATTAATCATGCTAGCCTTCCAATACTTATATGCCTATGCTAAGTTCTTCTTTAATGACCTTGTTTGTTTATGATCATGATACTTAATTTCTTTGACTCACAAAATTCAAGATGATGGTCATAATATCACAACATCATGTTACAATTCAAAATTCAAGCTATGCTTATTCACAAGGAGCAGCCACACATGCATAGAAAGGAATAAAAGATAATCATACAGTTTTAAATACTGGAAAATAAGAGAAAAAGGAACTTTACCACCTTGTAGTTCATCTTCATTGCTGTTGTCATTTTCCTCATATTCTTCCCCTTCCCATACCAAACTTAGAATGCTTGCTTATCCTCAAGCAACAATTAAAACAGTGATGATGGGATCTATGATGGGTCATGAGTGTCTTACACAAGAAAATGTTAGTAGCACATGTGTTTAAGCAATCAAAATGAAAAATAACAATGAAGGCACAGGAAACAAAGACATTGTGATTGCAAAAATAAGAAGGTGTGCATGATACATTGCATAGAATATAAGTGGCATACCAAACTTAGTGTGTCACTTTCATTTGGAATTGATGCAAGTATCCAGTAAATATTGGAAACAAATTTTTGTTGCATAGCAACACCAAACTTAAAATGCAATCACATGTCAATTTATTTGAGCTAAAACTAAACAAAGGAAGATGTTCTATGTTAATAGCACAATCACCAAGCGAAGAGTCTGTCTTAAGTAAGGATTTCTTGGTGAGGTATTAATAACAACAGTTGGGGAGCAAAAATAAAAGACAGTATCAAAAACAAAAGAATGATAAAACCAAGAGAAAGAAAAAGTGTCAAACCAAAAGAAAGATAACACTGCAAAGGCATTATGATTATGCAAATAAGTGGTATTGCTGGATTCATTGCATAGAGAATTAAGTGGCACACTGATGAGCGGATAATTTATACGCTTTTTGGCATTGTTTTTAGTATGTTTTTAGTTTGTTTTAGTTAGTTTTTATTATATTTTTATTAGTTTTTAGTTAAAATTAACTTTTCTGGACTTTACTATGAGTTTGTGTGTTTTTCTGTGATTTCAGGTATTTTCTGGCTGAAATTGAGGGACCTGAGCAAAAAATCTGATTCAGAGGCTGAAAAGGACTGCAGATGCTGTTGGATTCTGACCTCCCTGCACTCGAAGTGGATTTTCTTGAGCTACAGAAGTCCAATTGGCGCGCCCTTAACTGCGTTGGAAAGTAGACATCCTGGGCTTTCTAGCAATGTATAATAGTTCATACTTTGCCCGAGATTTGATGGCCCAAATCGGCGTTCCAAATCAGCTCAAAACTGTCCGACGTTAAACGCCGGAACTGGCACAAGAATGGGAGTTAAACGCCCAAACTGGCACAAAAGCTGGCGTTTAACTCCAAGAAAAGTCTCTACACATGAAAGCTTCAATGCTTAGCCCAAGCACACACCAAGTGGGCCTGGAAGTGGATTTTTATGTCATTTACCCATTTCTGTAAACCCTAGGCTACTAGTTTTCTACAAATAGGACCTTTTGCTATTGTATTTTCATCTTTAGATCTTTGAATCTTTTGATCACATTTTGGGGGCTGGCCTCACGGCCATGCCTAGACCTTGTTCTTACGTATTTTCAACGGTGGAGTTTCTACACACCATAGATTAAGGTGTGGAGCTCTGCTGTACCTCGAGTATTAATGCAATTACTATTGTTCTTCTATTCAATTCAGCTTGTTCTTGTTCTAAGATATCACTTGTTCCTCAAATTGATGAATGTGATGATCTGTGACACTCATCATCATTCTCACCTATGAATGTGTGCCTGACAACCACCTCCGTTCTACCTTAGATTGAGTGGATATCTCTTGGATCCCTTAATCGGAATCTTCGTGGTATAAGCTAGAATTGATGGCGGCATTCAAGAGAATCCGGAAGGTCTAAACCTTGTCTGTGGTATTCTGAGTAGGATTCAAAGATTGAATAACTGTGATGAGCTTTAAACTCCTGAAGGCTGGGCGTTAGTGACAGACGCAAAAGAATCACTAGATTCTATTCCAACCTGATTGAGAGCCGACAGATGATTAGCCGTGCTGTGACAGAGTGCGTTGAACATTTTCACTGAGAGGACGGGACTGTAGCCACTGACAACGGTGATTCCCAACATACAGCTTGCCATGGAAAGGAGTAAGAAGGATTGGATGAAGATAGTAGGAAAGCAGAGAGACGGAAGGGACAAAGCATCTCCATACGCTTATCTGAAATTCTCACCAATGAATTACATAAGTATCTCTATCTTTATTTTATGTTTTATTTATCTTTTAATCATTAATCCTCCATAACCATTTGAATCCGCCTGACTGGGATTTACAAGATGACCATAGCTTGCTTCATACCAACAATCTCCGTGGGATCGACCCTTACTCGCGTAAGGTTTATTACTTGGACGACCCAGTGCATTTGCTGGTTAGTTGTGCGAAGTTGTGATAAAGAGTTGAGATTGCGATTGAGCGTACCATGTTGATGGCGCCATTGATGATCACAATTTCGTGCACCAAGTTTTTGGCGCCGTTGCCGGGGATTGTTTAAGTTTGGACAACTGACGGTTCATCTTGTTGCTTAGATTAGGTATTTTTCTTTAGAGTTCTTAAGAATGAATTCTAGTGTTTCAAGGTGATGTTTTCATCATCACCAAAGCTGATTGATCCTCATCAATTTAGCTCTTGAATGCAATGTCCTGCTGAAGCTTGGCTAGCCATGTCTAATTTCTTTAGACTAAAGCTTTAGACTAACATTGCATGATTCCTGGAATTCTCATTAAGAATTTTGATATCCTTATTTTCTTTTTCACTCAATTTTCAAAAAAAATAAAAAAAAATTACAAAATCATAAAAACCAAAAATATTTTGTGTTTCTTGTTAAGTCTAGTGTCTCATTTTAAGTTTGGTGTCAATTGCATGTTTCTTTTCTTCTTGCATTTTTCGAATTCATTCATACGTCTTCATTAATCTTCAAGTTGTTCTTGATGATTCCTTGTTCTGATCTTTAAATTCTCTTGTCTTGAATGTTTTGTTGTTTCTCATATGCATTCTCATTTTGTTAGTGTCAATAGTATACAAACTTCTAAGTTTGGTATCTTGCATGCATTATTTATTTGATCTTAGTCTCATTATTAAAAATCCAAAAAATTTTTAATTTGTGTCTTTTCAAGTCAATAATACAGAGAATTGAAGATTCAGAACATTCAGCAGAGGAATTACACAGAAAAAGTTGGGCATTCAAAACGCCCAGTGAAGAAGAAAAACTGGCAAAGGGTAGTGTTTTGGGCGTTAAACGCCAAAATGGATACCATTCTGGGTGTTTAACACCAGGATGGCACAAGAGGGAAGATTCTGTTTTTAATTCAGATTATTTTTAAGTTTTCAAAATTTTTTCAAAATCAAATCTTTTTCAAATCATATCTTTTCAATCATATATTTTCAAAATCAATTTCTTTCCATTTTCAAAAATACTTGCTAACAATTAATGATTTGATTCAACATTTTAATTATGTTACCTTTTCTGTTGAGAAAGGTTTAATGTCTGAATCATATCTTTCTTGTTAGCCAAGTCATTAATTTTCAAAATCAAATATTTTCAAATTGTTTTTCAAATCATATCTTCTCAATCATATCTTTTTAAAACTATATCTTTTCAATCATATCTTTTTAATCACATCTTTTTCAAAATAGTTTTTAATCATATCTTTTTGATTTCTAATTTCAAAATCTTTTTCAAAATCACTTTATTTCTTTCCCACTCTTAGTTTTCGAAAATCATCAATCAATTTTTCAAAATGTTTTTAAAATCTTTTAATTTATTTTTGAAAATTTCTTCCCCTCTTCTCACATCTTTCTATTTATGGACTAACACTCCTCCTCAATGAACAATTCGAACTCTATCCCTCTTGATAAGTTCGAATTCTTCTACCTCCTCCTTCTATTTTTCTTTTCCTCTGACACCTCAAGGAATCTCTATATTGTGACATAGAGGATACCATATTTTCTTGTTCTCTTCTCTTTCATATGAGCAGGAACAAAGACAAAAGCATTCTTGTTGAGGCTGACCCTAAACCTGAAAGGACCTTGAAGCGAAAGCTAAGAGAAGCTAAAGCACAACTCTCTGTAGAGGACCTAACAGAAATCTTCAAAGAAGAAAGCATGGCAGCCGAAAACAACAACAATACCAACAATGCAAGGAAGGTGCTGGGTGACTTTACTGCACCTACTCCCGACTTCTATGGGAGAAGCATCTCTATCCCTGCCATTGGAGCAAACAACTTTGAGCTTAAGCCTCAATTAGTTTCTCTAATGCAACAGAATTGCAAGTTCCATGGACTTCCATTGGAAGATCCTCATCAATTTTTAGCTAAATTCTTGTAAATCTGTGACACTGTCAAGACTAATGGGGTTGACCCTGAGGTCTACAGATTTATGCTATTCCCTTTTGCTGTAAGAGACAGAGCTAGGATATGGTTGGATTCACAACCTAAAGAAAGCCTGAACTCTTGGGAAAAGCTAGTCAATGCCTTCTTGGCAAAGTTCTTTCCACCTCAAAAATTGAGTAAGCTTAGAGTGGAAGTCCAAACCTTCAGACAGAAGGAAGGTGAATCCCTCTATGAAGCTTGGGAAAGATACAAGCAATTGATCAAAAAGTGTCCTTCTGACATGCTTTCTGAATGGAGCATCATAGGTATCTTCTATGATGGTCTGTCTGAACTGTCCAAGATGTCATTGGACAGCTCTGCTGGAGGATCTCTTCATCTGAAGAAGACACCTGCAGAAGCTCAAGAGCTCATTGAAATGGTTGCAAATAACCAATTCATGTACACTTCTGAAAGGAATCCTGTGAACAATGGGACGAATCAGAAGAAAGGAGTTCTTGAGATTGATACTCTGAATGCCATATTGGCTCAGAACAAAATATTGACTCAGCAAGTCAATATGATTTCTCAAAGTTTGTCTGGAATGCAAGCTGCACCAGGCAGTACTAAGGACGCTTCATCTGAAGAAGAAGTTTATGATCCTGAGAACCCTTCAATGGAAAAGGTGAATTACATGGAAGAACCCTATGGAAACACCTATAATCCTTCATGGAGAAATCATCCAAATCTCTCATGGAAGGATCAATAGAGACCTCAACAAGGTTTCAACATCAATAATGGTGGAAGAAACAGGTTTAGCAATGGCAAGCCTTTTCCATCATCTTCTCAGCAACAGACAGAGAATTCTAAGCAGAGCCACTCTGACTTAGCAACCATGGTCTCTGATCTAATCAAAACCACTCAAAGTTTCATGACTGAAACAAGGTCCTCCATAAGGAATTTGGAGGCACAAGTGGGACAGCTGACGATTGGATTTTTGACGGTTTAGAATTTCACAAATGAATTCTCGTTGCAAGTATAGTCTCTAAACCAATCGCTAATCCTTTCATACAAAAAGTTGTTTGTCACTAAAACAAACCCCTAAATTTATAAACCGAAGTATTGGACCTCGGGTCGTTCTCCCTAGGAATTACAATAAAGTGTCTTGTTATTGGTTGTGAGTTATTTTGGGGTTTTGATATGAAGCATGAAAGATAAATGGCAAGAAAGTAAACTAAAGCCTAAAAAGGTCTTGGCAAGGGTTGGTGGTCAAGGATCTCTATCCTAATCACTAACCACAATATGAGAATTGGCAAGGATTAATCTCATTAAATCATCCTCTAACTAGTAGTAAAGGAAAGTCAAATGAGCTATATCAATCCTAGTCCATAAGTCCTAACTCTTCACTAATTCAATTAGTGAGAACTAGAGTCAATGGCTCCCAATCATCAATCACTTGGACATTAGTAACTCAAGAGGTCCTAAGTTACCTTTCCAAGCCAAGAGTATAAAATTCTACTCTAAAATCCAACCAAGCATTTCATCAAACACTTGGAAGGCATAAAAGGAAAGCATAGTAAATTGACAACAAGAATCAATTCTAACAACAATCAAATGTAAAGAATTAACAACAACAAATAAAGGAAGAAGGATCTACATGAGTTACCTCTTATTGAATTGAAAGAGAAAGGAAGGAACAAAAGTAGATCTACAACAAAACATAAGAACAACATAAAGGAAATTACAAGAAAAGAATGGAAGAAGAATGAATGTAACTACAAAGAATTGAGAGATAGAAATGGAAGAAAGCAAAGATTAAAACCTAAATCTAAGAACTAATCCTAATCCTAATCCTACTTCTAGAGAGAAGTGAGAGCTTCTCTCTCTAGAAACTACTTCTAAACTAATCCTAATGTGTGTGTATGAACTAATGAGTTGGAATCCCCCTTTGCTCTTCAATCCTTGGCTTTAAATAGCATCTTTGGCGCCAAAGTTGGTTAGGATTGGGCCCCACAACCCTTCAGAATTCGTTGGCCACGTTTTCATTAAAAAATCATAAACCAACACCGACGCGTACGCGCACAGCACGCGTACGCGTCCATGGAGTGATTCGCAGGTGCGCGCAAGCGCCAGGTGCGCGCGCGCGTCCATGGGCGATTTCAACTTCTTTGACTTTTCATGATTTCTCCACTTTGCATGCTTTCCCTCTTCACTCCTTTGATCCATTCCTAGCCTTTTTCAATCTGAAATTACTAACAAACACATCAAGGCATCTAGTGGAATCAAAGGGAGATTAAAACCATCAAATTAAGGGTCTAAAAGCATGTTTTCATATCTAAGCACAAATAAGGAGACAATCATAAAACCATGCTATTTCATTGAATAAATGTGGGTAAAAGGTGATAAAATCTCTTAAAATCAATACAAGATAAACCGTCAAAACGGGGTTTGTCAACCTCCCCACACTTAAACCAAGCATGTCCTCATGCTTAAACCAAGAATGAAGTAAGGGTATGGCATTTATTCAATGGAAACTAACTAAATGCAATCTACCTATATGCAACTATCTAGATGAATGCAATTGCTTGGTCAAAATAAATTAATTCCCAAGAAGCATATATGAACAAGGGCTAAGGACTAACAAGTCTAATCCACAATTGATTTGAGTTATTAAATATTTTTACAAACTTGCATGAAGATTATGATCATAGGTGAAAACATGTAATTGAGCATCAAACCCTCACCGGTAGTGTTTGCACTCTATTCGCTCAAGTGTTTAGGGTTGATTCTCTCAATTCTCCTCTATTTCATGCTTTCTAAGATTTGTTTTTCTTCTCACAATCAACAAATATTTCATGCATGCATACATATATCATGAGGTCTTTTCATAGGTTGTAATGGGGTCAGGGTCAAGGTAGGATGCATGTTTGGTTAAGTGAGTTTGAAATTTGAATCTTTGATAAGCTTAAACTTCCCACCTAACCTATGACATCCTATACAATTAAATTCCAACCTAACTACCCATTTTTCACTCTTTCACATACTCATGTATTCCTTTTTAATTTCACAACACCTATGCATTGATTTTATTGGACTATACTTTGATTTGGGGCATTTTGTCCCCTTTTTATTCCTTTCTTTTTTTTTTCTTTTTCTTTCTTTTTCTGTATATTTTTTTTCCATATTATTTTTTTCTTTTTTCTTTTGTTTTTCTCATTTTTTTTTATATACAAGAGCATCAATGCATAAGGTCTATACATTTGATCAATACATGAGCATGTACCCAATTCCTAATATTCTCAATAAAAATACAAAACTACCCTTTTATTCACCCAATGTCCCAAGGTTCCCACACTTGAATGATACACACACACTCTAGCCTAAGCTAATCAAAGATCCAAATAAGGACATTTATTGTTTTTCGCTTTAAGGCTTGTAATGTGCTAAAATTAAGAACAAGTGGGTTAATCGTAGGCTCAAATTGGCTAACAAAGGAATATAAAAGGTTGGCTATTTGGATAAGTGAGTTGAATGAAATGATGGCCTCAATCATATAAATGCATGAATACACAAAATAATGGACATAAAGAATCAAACAAATCAAAGATTACAATCATAGAAAGAGAATAATGCACACAAGAAGGAAAATAAGTGGTTATAGGATGTAACCACACCATTAGGCTCAAATCTCACTTGCTTGTGTTCTTAGCTCAAAAATATGATCCACAATATATATATTTCAAGCAAGTTCTATGAAAAGTTTTCACTCAAATCAATTAAGGTGCCCTATAGATAGAAATCTTGAAAATTTTCATTATTTTGACTAAGCTTATTGTGTATACATATGCAAAAATTAAGAGAATGCAAGTAAAAATCCTAAAATCCTAGAATTAAATGCAAAAGTGTTGGGATTAGAAACTTGTCACCCGAAATCGTCGAACGGTCGGACGACCTCCCCACACTTAAAAGTTTGCACCGTCCTCGGTGCACTCAAAGATGAGCAAGCGGGTACGACGACTCTCCGGATTGCTACGTGTTCTTAGTCTTGCTTCCGTTATTGCTTGTGGTGCATTCATCATGAAAAACAAAAATATAATACCATAAGATGAGAAGATATAAAAGCAAGGAAGCATACATTGTTGGAATGAGGTAAATCACTAGAATTGAGTGAGTGAATTAGTGTGACATTAAGAAATATTAGGTGTGTGAATTCTAAATTGCGCGGTTTAGAACACACATTAGCGTAAAAAGCTATGTCACCAAAGAAGCATGCACTTTACTCATTCTAGTATGCTTGAGATGCTTTAAGTAAACTTGTAAGGTAAAACAAGCATTAAAGAAGCATGAAAGCATTCAAGCCAAACACATATGGATGCATATAATCATAAAATATAATGCATTAAGGTAAATGCACAACATCATCCATCAAGAGGTTGCCTAATCACAAAACAAGGCTCAAATCACATGGTGGCCAAATCATGTAATTCAAGAAGAGTTACAAGCTCGAAGGCAATTCTCATCACTTGGTATTTTTCAAAAGATAAGCATGAAAAACTCAAGACCAAATAGCAAAATATAACCTCAATCATAGGATCCAACAAAGATTATCTAAAAACATTAATGCTAAATTAGCATTTAGGCAATAAGGGGGAAGCAATGCATAGTAAACAAAGTCAATAATCCAACACTTATGATGAAAAGAGAGAAAATAAAATGAAAACTAAACTAAAACTAACTAACAAACTAACCGACTAACTAATTAACTAACTAAAATAAATGGTTATCCATGGTGTTTGGAAGTGTTGGATGAGGGGTAGGAGGAGGGAAAAAGAAAGGAGGAGGAAAGAAATAGAAAGAGGAGAAGAAAAGAAATGTGGTGAAGGAAGGAAATCCACGCGTACGCGCGCATGCCGCGCGCGCGCGGATGGTTTATTTCGAGAGTGGCGCGTACGCGTCATGTGCGCATGCGCGCAAGTGGGGTTGTGCCAAAGGCACAACGTTGGCGTGGCGTAGGCATAACTCTCTGGAAAATGTATGGAATGTGGAACTTCTCAATCCACGTGCACGCACGCATGGCGCGCGCGCGTGGGTGGTCGAAAATGCATGATGTGTGCGTACGCGTGAAGTGCGCGTATGCGTGGATGGTGCTCTGTTTTTCAATTTTTTTTTTTTGCTATATTTTTGCACCAATCCAAGCATTCTAAACCTCCAAGCATCTACCAAAATACCATAAAACCTTAATTGACATGATAAAATACTAATTAAACTCAACCAACTAATCTAAACATGAAATTAAACTAGTTCTACCAATATGTACAAAAAAAAGAAAATGAAAGGATTTTACCATGGTGGGTTGTCTCCCACCTAGCACTTTTGTTTATTGTCCTTAAGTTGGACTTATGGGGAGCTCCTCTCAAGGTGGCTTGTGCTTGTATTCATCTTGGAACTTCCACCAATGCTTGGACTTCCAATAATCTCCATCATTCAAGATTAATATCTCCAAGCTTTGATGGAGTTCTTCACAAACCATGGGCTCCCAATGTTGATCCTCATGTGTTCCCGGATCCCATATTTTGTCTTCACACCCATCTCCAAGTTGATTATCATTAATCCATGTGGGTGGTGAGTAAGGTGAATTCTCTATGAAGTGCCCAACAATCCTTCTAGACCCATCTATTTGAGCACTACTCCATCCTTTATATCTCATGTTTGATGCATCAACCATAATGAGCCTTGATTTGCAACGCCAACCACGAAACATCTTTCGCTTACGCTTCATCCCACAAAGCATCCTAAGTTGACCATCCGTTTCAAGCAAGCCATACTCAAGTGGGACAATAAAGCTAATAGAAATGAATTTTACCCACTCAAGTGAAGGAGTAGATGACAACCTAGGCAAAGATGCTTCCAACGATCTTGACAAAGCGTATTCCACTCCCATCCTTCTATTTCTAAGAACTTCCACCTCTTCACAAGATCTCTTAATCTCAATCCTTTGTTCATTAATACTATCTAAGCCTTTTCCCTTAATCAAACTATAATTGGGAGGGTGAAAGAAGTTTACCTCCACAACATTTTCAAATGCACCGGGAGAAGGTTCTTCAAGTTCAAAGGATTCTCCACCGCTAGGACTTGATGCTTGACCTTCATCACCAAGGGAACTCAATTCTTTCTCTATCCCATCCAAGTCTTCATATGGAATATGCCTTGGAAGGTGTGCACTTTCCTCCCTAGCATCAATTTCAATCATCTTGGAGGGGTTTTCTTCAACTCTATGTTCCCATGGAGGCTCCACATCTCCTAAGTCTTCTACCACTTCTTCTTTGTCTTCAACAATTAAAGCTTCCTCCAATTGTTCCAATACAAAGCAACTTCCCTCATTTCCCACCGGAGTTTCCAATCTCTCCTTCATGCTATGTTCTTCATTTGATTCTCCACATATAGCCATGGGAGTTCCTTGAGTGTTCAAGCATTGGGAGGCTAATTGATTTGTTACCGCATCCAAGGCGGCCATGAAATTTTGCACATCCCTTTTCATCTCTTCTTGCCCTTGAACAAGAACACCAAGGGTTTCATCCATTAGAGATTGGGGTTGGTGGAAGGGTTCATCATTTTGGGGGAAGGGTTCATAGTAGGAAGGTGGTTCTTCTTGGTGGAGTTGTGGTGGTTCAATGTTTTCCATTCTTTCCACTTGTTGCACAACACACTCCATGGTTGCTTGAAATTGATCCAATGCTTCCTTGAGGTGATCCCTTGACTCTTGTTCCTCTTGGATAATGTGATTAGGATCATATGGCTCTTGGATCAATGGATATGAGTATTCTTCCATGGGAGGTTGTGGTGGAAAGTAGTATTCATCTTGTGGTTGAAAATTTTCGTATATTGGAGGTGGTTCATCTTGGTAATAATGTGGAGGAGGTGGCTCTTGAAAATATTGATGTTGGAATGGTGGTGGCTCTAAACGTGGTTCATATGGTTCATATGGTTGTTGGTAGGATGGATATGGGTTAGGGTCATATGAAGGTGGTTGGTAAGAAGGGGCTTGTGAGTATGGTTGAGAGTTATGTTGAGGATATGGTTCATAGGCATATGGTGGTGGTTCTTGAAAGTCACAAGGTGATTCACCATAGCCATTGGATTGGTATGCATCATAGAATGGCTCTTCTTCATAGTGCATTGGTGGAGGTTGTTGCCATGAGGATTGATCATAAGCATATGGCTCCTCCCACCTTTGGTTATCCCATTCTTGATACACATCTTCATTATAGTCCTCATTTCCTACAACATGTTGATAACCAAACTCATAGCCAAGGTGAGAATTCATGATAGCAAGAGCAAATAAGAAACAAAACTAATAAGAAATAATGAAACAGAATACTAAGACTAGCAAAAACTAACAAGCAATCAAAAAAAGCAAGCTATTCACAATATTCACATATATACAAAAACCAATAACACAACACCATTGCAAATCCCCAGCAATGGCGCCATTTTTGACGATTGGATTTTTGACGGTTTAGAATTTCACAAATGAATTCTCGTTGCAAGTATAGTCTCTAAACCAATCGCTAATCCTTTCATACAAAAAGTTGTTTGTCACTAAAACAAACCCCTAAATTTATAAACCGAAGTATTGGACCTCGGGTCGTTCTCCCTAGGAATTACAATAAAGTGTCTTGTTATTGGTTGTGAGTTATTTTGGGGTTTTGATATGAAGCATGAAAGATAAATGGCAAGAAAGTAAACTAAAGCCTAAAAAGGTCTTGGCAAGGGTTGGTGGTCAAGGATCTCTATCCTAATCACTAACCACAATATGAGAATTGGCAAGGATTAATCTCATTAAATCATCCTCTAACTAGTAGTAAAGGAAAGTCAAATGAGCTATATCAATCCTAGTCCATAAGTCCTAACTCTTCACTAATTCAATTAGTGAGAACTAGAGTCAATGGCTCCCAATCATCAATCACTTGGACATTAGTAACTCAAGAGGTCCTAAGTTACCTTTCCAAGCCAAGAGTATAAAATTCTACTCTAAAATCCAACCAAGCATTTCATCAAACACTTGGAAGGCATAAAAGGAAAGCATAGTAAATTGACAACAAGAATCAATTCTAACAACAATCAAATGTAAAGAATTAACAACAACAAATAAAGGAAGAAGGATCTACATGAGTTACCTCTTATTGAATTGAAAGAGAAAGGAAGGAACAAAAGTAGATCTACAACAAAACATAAGAACAACATAAAGGAAATTACAAGAAAAGAATGGAAGAAGAATGAATGTAACTACAAAGAATTGAGAGATAGAAATGGAAGAAAGCAAAGATTAAAACCTAAATCTAAGAACTAATCCTAATCCTAATCCTACTTCTAGAGAGAAGTGAGAGCTTCTCTCTCTAGAAACTACTTCTAAACTAATCCTAATGTGTGTGTATGAACTAATGAGTTGGAATCCCCCTTTGCTCTTCAATCCTTGGCTTTAAATAGCATCTTTGGCGCCAAAGTTGGTTAGGATTGGGCCCCACAACCCTTCAGAATTCGTTGGCCACGTTTTCATTAAAAAATCATAAACCAACACCGACGCGTACGCGCACAGCACGCGTACGCGTCCATGGAGTGATTCGCAGGTGCGCGCAAGCGCCAGGTGCGCACGCGCGTCCATGGGCGATTTCAACTTCTTTGACTTTTCATGATTTCTCCACTTTACATGCTTTCCCTCTTCACTCCTTTGATCCCTTCCTAGCCTTTTTCAATCTGAAATTACTAACAAACACATCAAGGCATCTAGTGGAATCAAAGGGAGATTAAAACCATCAAATTAAGGGTCTAAAAGCATGTTTTTATATCTAAGCACAAATAAGGAGACAATCATAAAACCATGCTATTTCATTGAATAAATGTGGGTAAAAGGTGATAAAATCTCTTAAAATCAATACAAGATAAACCGTCAAAACGGGGTTTGTCAACAGCTGAGCAAGAAAATTACTGAACTCCCTCCTAGTACTCTTCCAAGCAATACAGAAGAGAATCCAAAAGGAGAATGCAAGGCCATTAACATAACCCACATGGCCGAACTTGGAGAGGAGGAAGAGGCAGTGATCGCCACTGAGGAAGACCTCAATGGACGTCCACTGGCCTCCAATGAGTTCCCTAATGAGGAACCATGGGAGTCTGAGGCTCATAATGAGACCATAGAGATTCCATTGGATTTACTTCTGCCATTCATGAGCTCTGATGAGTATTCTTCCTCTGAAGAGGATGAAGATGTCACTGAAGAGCAAGTTGCCAAGTACCTTGGAGCAATCATGAAGCTAAATGACAAGTTATTTGGTAATGAGACTTGGGAGAACGAACCTCCTTTGCTCACCAAAGAACTGGATGACTTGACTAGGCAGAGATTACCTCAAAAGAGACAGGATCCTGGGAAGTTTTCAATACCTTGTACCATAGGCACCATGACCTTTGAGAAGGCTCTGTGTGACCTAGGGTCAAGCATAAACCTCATGCCTCTCTCTGTAATGGAGAAGCTAGGGATCTTTGAGGTGCAAGCTGCAAGAATCTAGAATCTCACTAGAGATGGTAGACAATTCAAGAAAACAAGCTTATGGACTTGTAGAGGATGTTTTGGTGAAGGTTGAAGACCATTACATCCCTACTGATTTCATAGTCCTAGAGACTGGGAAGTGAATGGATGAATCCATCATCCTTGGCAGACCCTTCCTAGCCACAGCAAAGGCTGTGATTGATGTTGACAGAGGAGAATTGATCATTCAAGTGAATGAAGAATCCCTTGTGTTTAAGGCTCAAGGATATCCCTCTGTTACCATGGAGAGGAAGCATGAAGAGCTTCTCTCAAAATAGAGTCAAACAGAGCCCCCACAGTCAAACTCTATATTTGGTGTTGGGAGGCCACAACCAACTTCTAAGTTTGGTGTTGAACCCCCACATTCAAACTCTAAGTTTGGTGTTGGGAGGTTCCAACATTGCTCTAAGTATCTGTGAGGTTCCATGCGAGCCCACTGTCAAACTACTGACATTAAAGAAGCGCTTGTTGTGAGGCAACCCAATGTTATATTTATCTATTTTCCTTTGTTATTTTATGTTTTCTGTAGGTTGATGATCATGGAAAGTTACAAAATCAATTGAAAAAGCAAAAACAGAATGAAAAACAGAAAGAAAAATAGCACACCCTGGAGGAAAACCTTGCTGGCATTTAAACGCCAGTAAGGGCAGCAAATGGGCATTTAACGCCCAGTCTGGCACCATTCTGGGCGTTTAACGCCAGAAAGGGGCACCAGACTGGCGTTAAACACCAGGAAAGGGCAAGAAGCTGGCGTTAAATGCCAGAAATGGGCACCAGCTCGGCGTTTAACACCAAAATTGGCATAAAAAGCATTTT
The DNA here is from genome assembly GCF_014773155.1 of Arachis stenosperma. Lineage (NCBI taxonomy): Eukaryota > Viridiplantae > Streptophyta > Magnoliopsida > Fabales > Fabaceae > Arachis > Arachis stenosperma. The sequence continues at coordinate 75,324,591 of NC_080380.1, read as the reverse complement.
TGCTCGCCACTTGGTGCAGGGATGAATTTTCCTTGACACCTCAGGATCTGTGGACCCCACAGGATCCCCACCTACCCCACCACTCTCTCTCTTCTTCACCCATTCACCAATCAACTCAACACCTCTTCCCCAAAAACCCCTCACCTATCAAATCCTACCATTCTCTTCACCACTCACATCAATCCTTCATAAAAACCCACCTACCTCACCATTCAAATTCAAACCACTTTCCCTCCCAAACCCACCCATAATGGCCGAACCATACACCCCTCTCCACTCCTATATAAACCCATCTTCACCACTTCATTTTCACACAACCTAAACACTACTTCTCTCCCTTTGGCCGAACCACAAAGCCACCTCCATCTCCTCTATTTCTTCTTCTTCTACTCTCTTCTTTCTTCTTTTGCTCGAGGACGAGCAAACCCTCTAAGTTTGGTGTAGTAGAAGCATTGCTTTTTGTTTTTCCATAACCATTTATGGCATCTAAAGCCGGAGAAACCTCTAGAAAGAGGAAAGGGAAGGCAAAAGCTTCCACCTCCGAGTCATGGGAGATGGAGAGATTCATCTCAAGGGTGCATCAAGACCACTTTTATGAAGTTGTGGCCATGAAGAAGGTGAACCCCGAGGTCCCTTTCAAACTCAAAAAGAGTGAATATCCGGAGATCCGACATGAGATCCGAATAAGAGGTTGGGAAGTTCTTACCAACCCCATTCAACAAGTCAGAATCTTAATGGTTCAAGAGTTCTATGCCAATGCATGGATCACCAAGAACCATGATCAAAGTGTGAACCCGAACCCAAAGAATTGGCTTACAATGGTTCGTGGGAAATGCTTAGATTTTAGTCCGGAAAATGTAAGGTTGGCATTCAACTTGCCCATGATGCAAGGAGATGAACACCCTTACACTAGAAAGGTCAACTTTGATCAAAGGTTGGACCAAGTCCTCATGGACATTTGTGAAGAGGGCGCTCAATGGAAGAGAGATTCAAGAGGGAAGCCGGTCCAACTGAGAAGGCATGACCTCAAGCCCGTGGCTAGGGGATGGTTGGAGTTTATCCAACGCTCAATCATTCCCACTAGCAACCGGTCCGAAGTTACTATAGACCGGGCCATCATGATTCATAGCATCATGATTGGAGAGGAAGTAGAAGTTCATGAGGTTATAGCCCAAGAACTTTATAAGGTGGCGGACAAGTCCTCTACCTTGGCAAGGTTAGCCTTTCCTCATCTCATTTTTCACCTCTGTTATTCAGTTGGAATTGACATAGAGGGAGACATCCTCATTGATGAGGACAAGCCCATCACTAAGAAAAGGATGGAGTAAACAAGAGATCCCACTCATCATGAAATCCCTGAGATACCTCAAGGGATGCACTTTCCTCCACAAAACTATTGGGAGCAAATCAACACCTCCCTAGGAGAATTGAGTTCCAACATGGGACAACTAAGGGTGGAGCACCAAGAACATTCCATCCTCCTCCATGAAATTAGAGAAGATCAAAGAATCATGAGAGAGGAGCAACAAAGGCAAGGAAGAGACATTGAGGAGCTCAAGCACTCCATAAGATCTTCAAGAGGAAGAACAAGCCGCCATCACTAAGGTGGACCCGTTCTTTAATTTCCTTGTTCTTTATTTTCCTGTTTTTTGAATTTTATGCTTATGTTTATCTATGTTTGTGTCTTATGATCATTAGTGTCTTAGTGTCTATGCCTTAAAGTTATGAATGTCCTATGAATCCATCACCTTTCTTAAATAAAAAATGTTCTTAATTGAAAAAGAGAAGAATTGCATGAATTTTGAATTTTATAACAGATTAATTATTTTGATGTGGTGGCAATATTTTGGTTTCTGAATGTATGCTTGAACAATGCATATGTCTTTTGAATTTGTTGTTCATGAATGATTGGCTCTTGAAAGAATGATGAAAAAGGAGACATGTTACTGAGAATCTGAAAAATCATAAAAAAGATTCTTGAAGCAAGAAAAAGCAGTGAATATTAAAAAAAAACGAAAAGAAAAAAAAAGAGAAAGAAATAAAGTTGTGATCCAAGGCAAAAAGAGTGTGCTTAAGAACCCTGGACACCTCTAATTGGGGACTCTAGCAAAGCTGAGTCACAATCTGAAAATGTTCACCCAATTATGTGTCTGTGGCATGTATGTATCCGGTGGTAATACTGGAAGACAGAGTGCTTTGGCCACGGCCAAGACTCATAAAGTAGCAGTGTTCAAGAATCGTCATACTTAACTAGGAGAATCAATAACACTATCTGGATTCTGAGTTCCTATAGAAGCCAATCATTCTAAATTTCAAAGGATAGAGTGAGATGCCAAAACTATTCAGAGGCAAAAAGCTAAAAGCCCCGCTCATCTAATTAATACTGATCTTCATAGATGTTTTTGGAATTCATTGCATATTCTCATCTTTTTATCTTATTTGATTTTCAGTTGATTGGGGACAAGCAACAATTTAAGTTTGGTGTTGTGATGAGCGGATAATTTATACGCTTTTTGGCATTGTTTTTAGTATGTTTTTAGTTTATTTTTGTTAGTTTTTATTATATTTTTATTAGTTTTTAGTTAAAATTCACTTTTCTGGACTTTACTATGAGTTTGTGTGTTTTTCTGTGATTTCAGGTATTTTTTGGCTGAAATTGAGGGACTTGAGCAAAAAATCTGATTCAGAGGCTGAAAAGGATTGCAGATGCTGTTGGATTCTGACCTCCCTGCAGTCAAAGTAGATTTTCTGGAGCTACAGAAGCCCAATTGGTACGCTCTCAACTGCGTTGGAAAGTAAACATCCTGGGCTTTCCAGCAATGTATAATAGTCCATACTTTGCCCGAGATTTGACGGCCCAAACCGGCGTTCCAAATCAGCTCAAAACTGCTCGGCGTTAAACGCCGGAACTGGCACAAGAATGGAAGTTAAACGCCCAAACTGGCACAAAAGCTGGCGTTTAACTCCAAGAAAAGTCTCTACATATGAAAGCTTCAATGCTCAGCCCAAGCACACACCAAGTGGGCCCGGAAGTGGATTTTTATGTCATTTACTCATTTCTGTAAACCCTAGGCTACTAGTTCTCTACAAATAGGACCTTTTGCTATTGTATTTTCATCTTTAGATCTTTGAATCTTTTGATCACGTTTTGGGGGCTGGCCTCACGGCCATGCCTAGACCTTGTTCTTATGTATTTTCAACGGTGGAGTTTATACACACCATAGATTAAGGTGTGGAGCTCTGCTGTACCTCGAGTATTAATGCAATTACTATTGTTCTTCTATTCAATTCAGCTTGTTCTTGTTCTAAGATATCACTTGTTCCTCAACTTGATTAATGTGATGATCTGTGACACTCATCATCATTCTCACCTATGAACGTGTGCCTGACAACCACCTCCGTTCTACCTTAGATTGAGTGGATATCTCTTGGATCCCTTAATCGGAATCTTCGTGGTATAAGCTAGAATTGATGGCGGCATTCAAGAAAATCCGGAAGGTCTAAACCTTGTCTGTGGTATTCTGGGTAGGATTCAAGGATTGAATGACTGTGACGAGCTTCAAACTCCTGAAGGCTGGGCGTTAGTGACAGACGCAAAAGAATCACTAGATTCTATTCCAACCTTATTGACAACCGACAGATGATTAGCTGTGCTATGACAGAGCGCGTTGAACATTTTCACTGAGTGGACGGAACTGTAGCCACTGACAACGGTGATTCCCAACATACAGCTTGCCATGGAAAGGAGTAAGAAGGATTGGATGAAGACAGTAGGAAAGCAGAGAGACGGAAGGGACAAAGCATCTCCATACGCTTATCTAAAATTCTCACCAATGAATTACATAAGTATCTCTATCTTTATTTTATGTTTTATTTATCTTTTAATCATTAATCCTCCATAACCATTTGAATCCGCCTGACTGAGATTTACAAGATGACCATAGCTTGCTTCATACCAACAATCTCCGTGGGATCGACCCTTACTCGCGTAAGGTTTATTACTTGGACGACCTAGTGCACTTGTTGGTTAGTTGTGCGAAGTTGTGATAAAGAGTTGAGATTCCAATTGAGCGTACCATGTTGATGGCGCCATTGATGATCACAATTTCGTGCACCACACACCAAACTTAATGTGACACTTTCTCTTGAACAAAAGCCTCTTGCATTGGTGGTTCAATGAGCCCTTCTTCTATGCAACTTTCTGCCTTACTTGAGTATGGACTTTCTTGATTGTCTTTCTCACTTTCTTCTTCTTTCACTTCCTCCTTTACACTCAACATATGGGTTAACATCACTTTTATGGAGGAGGTTTGTTGTTCTTTCCAAGATTTCTTCATCTCCCCTTCATATCATTCAATCACAGATTCAAGTGTTAAGAGTCTTTAGTTCAAGAAGGTTTGTAGGGGTTGTGAGTTTTCATGTTCCCTTGTCATCTCAAATGGCCTCTGTGGATATGAAATCCTTGGCTCATATACCTCCACCACCTCATTCTTCATTAAAGTTTCACTTGATACAGGGGCCTCTTCTTATTGCTTTTCCACTTCCTCACTCATAGATTGGTCTTCATCCTCATTGCTTGGTAATCTTAAGCATTTCCTTATTGTCTCTAAGTGCCCATCCATCTTCTTGGAGAGAATTTCTTGTCTTTCCAAGGATTCTCTAATTCTTTCCTGAGATTCTCTGACACTTTGGAGGTATTGTTCTGCTTGTAGCAAGAGGGGAGAAGGTTAGAGTGGATTATATAGACTTGTATGTGTTGTGGTGAAGTTGTTTTGAGGGGTATGGAATGAGTCTTGTGAGTTATGGAATGAATTTTGTGGTTGGTGAAATGAGTTGTATGGATCTTGGAGGGAATCTTGAGGTGAGGCAAGATCAAATGATGAAGAATTTTCAAGTGAAAAACTAGGAGGTGAGGTTGGACAATTTAGCATAAATGAGTTGAAGGATTGCTCAAGTGATGATGCCTCTTGATTAATGGAGTATGACACATTGAGTGCTCTCTGGTTTTGATCCTCCCAAGCACAACTTGAAGAATTGTTGAATTCATCACAATATGGATCATCTTGTGGCATTGGGGGGCAATCTTGCAAGAATTCTTCAAAAGCACACTCCAGTGATGATGCCTTTTGATGAACAAAATATGGATCATTAAGAGTTCTTTGGTTTTGACCCTCCCAGTCACAATATGAGTGGTTGTTATAGCAATATGAGTCATCTTGTGGCTCTGGGAGGTGTTCATACTCTATCATTTCTTGTTGATACTCCCATCCACCATTATCACAATGACATGAATCGTTTTGATCATTTTGTGACTCTGGAGTATATCCCCATTGGTTGGATTGCTCATAATCTGTCATTTCTTGGTGATATTCTCAGCCACCATTAGGATAATGACTTGAATCATTTTATGGTGGTGAGTAATATCCCGTGAAATTTGTTTGATCAAAAGATGAGGTGAACTCCATTTGAATTTTGGAAAACACAATCACCAATGAAAATTGAAATTCATGTCACAGATGAGAATTTCTTAGTGAGGCAATAACACAAACACCTTAGTGTCAAGAGAAAACAGAAAATAAAAGAACCTAAAAGAACAAAAACAAAGAAAAATTTCTTAATCTAGACTTATCACCCACTTAATCATTGTTGATCTTTATTAATCCCTGGCAACGGTGCCAAAAACTTGATGGGTGAAAAATTATATTTCTGCACATTCTCACCGGCAAGTACACCGGGTCGCATCAAGTAGTAATAACTCACGTGAGTGAGGTCGATCCCACGAGGATTGATGGATCAAGCAACTTTAGTTAGGTGACAAATTTAGTTAAGCTAACAAGTGAAAGGGGTGTGGTGTACTTGAATCAGCAGAATGAAAGAAACTGAAAGCAGTAAATCAAAAGCAAATAAATGAAAATCAGAGCAAATGAGAAATGACAGAAATAAAGATTCATCAGAGATTGGAGATATCTCAATCCATCATGAGTCAAATAGGTCTCAACTTCTTTCTCAGTCATATGAATAGATCTATGGCGGATTAAAATTTATTAGATCTCAATTCCTTGGCAATCCAATCTCTCTAATAACAATCAATCTCGCCAATTCCTTGATACAATTGTCATGAGAAGAGGTTAAAAATTTTCTCTCATCCATAAGCCACACAAACATCTCAAGATCTCAATTCCTTCCGAATGGTGTTGATCAAGAGAGTTGTGAGAAATAGAGCTTCAGTTCTAATTTCCATAATTCCCCTTCTGAGGCTCACTTGAAAATTCACAAATTTAAACCCCCCTCCGGAGTGAATGAATCTCAATCAAAACAGAAGTTGTTTCTTAGCTAACCAAATAAATTGAGAAGAAGGAGATGTTCACTTAACCATGTGAATTAAAATAGAGCTCCTCCCTCTAATGAATTAGGATTCAGTGGATCATAGCTCAAAGAACAAGTGCATGGAATCTAAAATGTGCAGAAAGTAAATTGGCAGATAAATAGATTGCAGGAAATGTACATTGCTTAGAAATTAAAATCAGCTTAAATGTAAAATTACAGAAAAGGAAATTGCAGAAGAGAATTACAGACTTTGAAATTACATAAAGCTGAATTGAATTCAATACTGAAATGTAAAAAGTGCAGAAATGTAAAAGTGTTTACAAGAGCCTTCTACTCTACTCCTACTACTGCATATTACTAACGCAGCCTACTGTCTGTGCTAACTTCCTTACCACCCTGAGTAAAACTGATGCCTTTATATAGGCTTTCCTAAGTAACAAATGAAATTAAAATTGAAAATAAATTATAATTAAATGAAAATACTATTCTAGATGCTCCTTATGCCTTTGCTTGAGTGATCTGAGTGGGCTTTGCTTGCTGTAATTCAAATGGGCTCAAAATGAAATTAATTGAATAGAAATGCACTTCCAGGTGAGTGTAGCATTCATTTAGAGAACGTAGCGTTCGGGCACCCACGCGTACGCATGCTATACGCTTCCGCATCCCTAGTGCTTTGCCTCATCGACACTGATACACAAAAACTTGTCTCTCAACAAATTTTCCTTCGGCAAGTATACCGAATTGTCGTCAAGTAAAAAACTCACAATAGAGTGAGGTCGAATCCCACAGGGATTGATTGGTCAAGAAACTTTAATTGGAGGAATGTTCTAGTTGAGCTAAGCAAAAATTGAGTTGATAATTGCAGAAAATTAAATGACGGGAAAGCAAATGATAGACAATGAAAATGTTGGAAATAAATGGCAGAATGTAAATTGTAGAAAGTAAATTGCAAAATCATAAATGGGGATTTGGGGAGGTGAACATAAAAGTAAATGGCAGAAGGTAAAGAGAATGGATAAGATCAGAAATGGGGGATTCATTGGGCTTAGAAGATGTTGCATTCTCCAGATCAAGTTCATTCTCATCTCTTCCTCAACCAATGCATTCATTGATCTCCTTGGCAATCTTAAGTGATTGGATCCCAATTCCTTGGCAACCCAATCTCTCTAAGTTTGAACAATTGCCCAATTCCTTCATTTAATTACTCATGGGAAGAGATGAAGTATGGTCACTGATTATACCACATGTATTTCCAAATCAAAGTGTTGGTAGGATTATATGTCACTATATCCATCCAAACCCCAATTTGGTCCAACATGAGAAAGTAATTCTAGCATGATCTCCTCATCCCTTTTCCAAGGCTCAGAGGAGATCCAATTATGGAGAGTTTCTTTTCCAAGACAACTAACCAATTGATTTAAGATCGAAAGCTTTCTAGTAAATCAAGAGAAAAGAAAGAGGAAGAAGAATGAAAACTATAATTGATCAATCAAATTACAACAAAGCTCCCTAACCCAATGAAAAGGGATTTAGTTGTTCATAGCTCTGAAAATGAAAGATGATAGAGAAGAGTGCATTCTCCAGTAAACTAGAATTTACAGGAAAAGTAAATATACAGAATCTAGTTCCCAATAATGCCCATCCTCCATTCTAATACAAAACTACTTCATATATATACTACTCTTCTTATCTTCTAGTTAGCTCTTCAAGTCTTGGATATGAACCCTTGATCTTTAGTTGAAGCAGTTACAGTCTTCAGTAGGCTCAACTTTGCTTGCAGAAAGAATGTGAGTCAGGCATGGTAAGACGTTAGTTAGGACGTTAGTGGCATTAACGTTAGGTGTAAACTTGGGTTCGAAAGCGTTAGTAACGATAACTTTGTCACTAACGTTCCAAACCAGTTGATCCACATTAACTTCAATCTTAGTAGTACTAACGTGACCACTAACGTAGCCTCTTAGCCCTTTGCAAGCGTTATTGGCTCTCACTTTTACCAATAATGCTACTCCTTGTCCCTCTTTCCCATGTTAATGATCCACGTTAGTGTAACTAACGTGGCCCTTAACGTGGGCATGCCCAAGATCAAGGGCGTTAGTGACACTCACCTTTGTCACTATCACTTCAAAACGCCCCTTCTTTCCACGTTAGTGCCTCACGTTAATGACATTAACGTGACCACTAACGTGGTTGTGCTTGCCATCTCCAATGTTAGTGACAAAGGTTAGTGTCACTAACGTTGGCCCATCATTCATTGCTCCACGTTACCATTCACGTTAGTGGTCTTAACGTGACCACTAACGTAGGCAATCTTGGCCTGATCCAGCATTAGTGACAAAAGTGAGTGTCACTAACGTTGGTGATCTCTTCTTTATTCCACGTTAGAGTTCACATTAATTGAATTAATGTGACTCTTAACGTGGCTATGTGTGGCCTTTTGGAAGGTTAGTGGTGTTTACTTTTACCACTAATGCTGGAGCTTCCCTTTCCTTCCACATTAGTTCCCACGTTAATGTAACTAACGTGGAAACTAACATGGGTTATGATGGCTTTCGAAGGCGTTATTGGTGATAACTTTTCCACTAACGCTGCAAGCTTGCTCCCATTCCACGTTAGTAGTCACGTTAGTGAGACTAACGTGGCGGCTAACGTGGCTCTTCTTTGCTTCTTTTGTCCTGAAATCAAACAAATAAGGTGCATCAAAGCTTTGTTCCAAGTCATGAGATCATGCATCCTCCATTTTGTCATTCAATTCATGCATAATTCTCATGAAATCATGTAAAGATCACAATGTTTTCTTGAATCAAGATGTAAGTGTATTTTTACCCAAAACTGCTTATTTACTAAGAAAATGCATGAAACTACCCTAAAACAGTAAAGAAAAGGTCAGTGAAACTGGCCAAGATGCCCTGGCATCACAACACCAAACTTAAAGCTTGCTTGTCTCTAAAAAAGTACTGAAGCATAAGAATGATGAATGAAAGAACAAGAGAAACAAGTCCTTATTATAGTAGTCAAGTTCTTGGTTTATGGGGTTTCATGCATAGCAACTTAGGTTCATTCCTTTACTGGTTTTCAGGTCATCATCATGCTCTTGAATACTCGCTCGATTGCATCCTATGAGATCCTTATTCATTGATCCCCCCTTTCTTTTCAGGGTTTATTGCATTCTTTTAGACTAAGTGCTTTGTGAGGGGGCGACTCTTTAAGATAAGCTTTCAGCCAACACTCTCGAACTAGTTGGTTCAAGGTGCTAGGTGTTGAGACACCCCTAAGGACCTACTCCCTCAAGTCTCTCTCCCCCATACATGCACACCACAGGCATATGGTTCGTTATTTTCTTTTCTTGAGGCCTTAGTGTCCAGCACCTCTTTGGGTTACTAAGTGTTTTGTAGCAAGGTTGCTCTTGATAGTGGATTTTCAGCTAATAATCCTGGGTTAGTTAACCCAAGTTACCAAGTGATGAAGTATTCCTGAGAACTTATTTATCCAAGCAGATCCTTTGCACAAGAACACCACAGACACATGCCTCAAGATTCAAACCCTTGGTGCCTAACCTTATTTCTTATTCTTTTTTCTTTATTTTTCAAACTCTCACCGTTCTTTTCCTTTTTCTTATTAGGATCTTGTTGTTTAGCTAGTCTCATAGAATGTGCTTCAAGCATATGATTCAGAACATCTAGTTGCCTGTATACCTTGTTGGTGAACCAACTTAGCTAATCAATTACCACACCACAAACATTAAGAACTTACTTCACAAGATGAACCCCACTCTGGTTTTTCATAACATTTTCGTTTATTTAGCTTAAAGGACAAGCATACATTTAAGCAGGATGAAACTGAAAACCAGAAACTTAGACCAGCAACCCCGATATGTGAATAAAGAAGAACAAGCAGAATATAAATTTCCATGAGAACAAGATTCAATCATACTTCCAATTAAAGTACTACAACTCAGAGACAGTTAAATACAATACAACCTCTTGATGTCTTCCTATTTCTTCCTTGTCATCATCATCCTAGCTTTTGCATTCTTATTTGTCTCCTTGGATGATGGTGTATGGTTGTTCCAAGGGATTGATTGAATTCCTGTAAAACTATTGGAAGTTGCTTGTTCCCCAAGCACTTGAAAAACAGTTAGCATGCATGTATGCTTGTGAATTTTTAACTTAATTTGGTGTGTGAATACCAAACTTAGTTCCTTACCTAATGCAGCAACTTGAATACATGCAGAAACCTCATGTGCTTTTATTAAGAAAACAACTATGAACTAGAAATTAAACTTCTGTCAAGTAGTTTCTCTGATTGTTAGAGTTAATACTTTATCATTGAAGGGTTGCAATGCGATCTTCAAATGAAGTCTTTAGTGGAACACCAAACTTAGAGTTCCACATTCACCCTTGGATTGTTTTGGTGTGCAACACCAAACTTAGCTATTCACAATACAGAGAACTCTACTTGTATCTTTTATTGAGATAATAATGAAAAGAAAACTACCTCAGGTTGGGTTGCCTCCCAACAAAGTGCTTTTTTTAGCGTCGCTAGCTCGATGTTTGGCCTTTGTCAGGGAGGTTGGTAATGCCTCAAATCTTCTCTTCTCGTAGTGAATCTATCTCCGTTGGCTTTATTAAGAATCTCCAAATGTTCCAAGGAGACAATTCTACTGATGGTGTACACTTAAGGTAGCTGAGATGGAATGGTAGGGAGATAAGGTGGGATAGATAGAAAATGAGCAGAGATTACTTCATCCCCTAGAGAGAAATCCTCTGTAGGGATCTTCTTGTTCCTCCATCCCCTTGGTGCATTCTTCCTTGTTTCTTTTAATGTTACCCTGCTCCTTGTGGCCTCTTTTTCCAGGGAAGTTTTGTTGCTAGTCTCATATGACTCCAGTGGGTTTAGCTCCTCTTGGGTTTCCCTTAGCAGTTGTGCCTTCTGACTGTATTGTTTGTCAACCAAAGGGATTCTCAGGTGTATTATTTGTGCTTCTGTGCTTGTTTCTTCCACCAATGCCTTATTGTGATCCTCCCTTAATTCCTTGTTTTCTTGATTTGCTTCATGTGAGGGTTTGAAGACATTGAAAGTAAGTTGTTCATCATGTATTCTCAGTATTAGCTCTCCTCACTCCACATCTATAAGGTAGCGTTTGTTTTCGGAGACAGGACACGGAGACATGGACAGCACATTCTTAAAAAGCGTTTGGAAGTAAAGACATGGACACTGAACATATTGTCTCCGGGACGGTTTTTTATACTTTTGTGTCCACTCTTTTACGAAGGACAATGATGGACACGGGATTTGGAAGAGGGACACAGACTGTTTTTATGAATTTTTTTTCTTTTTTGTCCATGGTGCTATTTTTTATTATTCCACTGTTACCCCTTTTTATTTTTTCTATTTTGCGTTGTTCTCAGAAAGTACTTTTTTACTCCATGCTCTTTTTCTATCTCTACGTTCTTTTTCTTTCTCTTTTTTTCTCAGGTACTCTCTCCTTTTTATAAAAATTTTTATTGAACTGGATAATTTCTTTTTTCTTATCATTTTTACTTCAACATCATTTTAACCTTATATTATATTATTTGATTTGTAATAAAAATAATAACAAAAATAATTAGTCTGGAGACTTTTAAAAGATAAATATTATAAAGGTAAAATTGATATTTTAAAATGCTAAAAAATAATTTATAAATTGTAATTGATTTTATATAATTTAAAGAAAAATTAATTTTTTGAAAAGAAAAATAAAATTTTAGATAAAAAAATTAATTTTCTAAATAAAAATAGATTTTTATGTGCAAAAATTAATTTTTTTCCATTTAAAAATGGATTCTTTTTTTAAAACTGATTTTGTATTTAAAATTAATTTGGCTTATTAACCTAAATGAAATTTTTTATTAATCAAACTCAGATTTTTTTTGTTAATATTAACCATATGTATTCCTACATATTAATAATAAATTTAAAAATAAATAATTATATTTATAAATTTTATTTTAATATAAATACTATTATATAATTTTTTATTAAAATTTTTGACTGCTTCAAATATTTTTTTCAAGTTCTCACTGTCTGTACTCCTACGTACTCTCATTATTTATTAAATTAGTTTATACTAAAAAATTTGGAATCACATGGCTATTTTAGTCATTTTATATAATATTTTAGTTTTGTCCATGTGTATCCAAACATAATACTGGACATTACATTAGTGTCCTATCCATCGTATCCAAACACGATACACAAAACATAATTTTTAATGTCTCTAGCCTATTGTCTTTGTCTCAGTGTCCTGTTCTGTCGTGTCTCTACAAACAAACGCTACCTAAGTGCTCTGGTTGTGGCTACGAATGGTCTTCCCAATATGATTGGATGGAGGTGACTCTCTTCAATCTCCAAGATAACAAAGTCTGTGGGAAGGAAGTAGTTCCCAACCTTCACCAACACGTTTTCAACCACTCCTATTGCTTGTTTTTGAGTTTTGTCAGCCAACTTGATGATTACATCCGTGGGCATTAGCTCATTGATTTGAAGCTTCTTCATGAGGGATAAAGGCATTAAGTTAATGTTTGCTCCCAGGTCATAGAGTCCCTTATCAATCCTTGTTTCTCCTATAGCACAAAGGATGTGAAAACTCCTTGGGTCCTTCCTTTTTGTAGGCAACTCTGTTTGAATGAGAGCACTGCACTCCTTATTCATCACTATTGTTTGCCCTCCCTTTAGTGAATTTTTCTTGGTCAGCAACTCTTTCATACACTTAATGTATGAGGGCATTTGTTGGAGAGCCTTGATGAATGGTATGTTTACATGGAGAGATGCAAACATGTCGAGGAACTTTGAGTACACTTTCCTTTCTACACCCCCCTTGAGTCTTTGGGGAAAAGGTGCATATGGGTTCAGAATCTCTTTCTCCCTTAGCTCCTTCCTTTGTGTGGGGTTGGTTTCTTGGTCACTCTCTTCTTGCTTCTCTACTGGAATATCTTGAGAGTGTTCTAATGATTTGTTCAGTTCTTTCACACTCCCCTCATCACTTATAGTAACCATCTTGCATTCTTCTCATCTTACATTCTTTGCTTCACCTCTCAGGTTTTTCTCTATGTCACTTGGGAAGCTATCAGTAGGCTTGGGAATCTGCTGAGAGAGATATCCCACTTGAGACTCCAGCCTCTTGATGGTGTCTCCCAGGTTTTTGTTATTAGCTCGCACTTCATCCTTGAACACTCTGTTGTCTTGGACTTCCTTGCATATACCTTCAAGTAGAGTCTAAATTCTAGAGAGTCTATCTTCGGATGGTGATGGTGAATTGAGGTAGCAGGGGTGAGAAGGGCCATTTTGGTTTTGATATGGATGTTGAGAGGTACTGTTGGGTGGGTGTTGATATGATCTCTGTGTGGAATGTTGGTGAGTTGCATTGTTGTTGGGGTTGTGACGTCTCTGATCTTGGCCTTGATCTTGTTGATTTACCCCACCCAAATTTTGGGTGGTTCTTCCAACCAGGATTATAAGTTTTGGAGTATGGATCATGGGCCGACCTAGGTGAGTTCCCAATATAGTTGGCTTGTTCACAGTCACTCTCTTCCTTTGTATTTACTCCTTTTTGAGTTGATGATGAAGTGGTGACTGCTGCAACTTGGTTTCCTTCCATCTTCTTGGTAAGGTCAGCTAACTGCTTGGTGATCATCTTGTTTTGAGCCAGCAGTACATCCATATGGTTTAGCTCCATCACTCCTCGAGTGTTGCTCCTTTCAAAAGCATAGAAGTAGTCATTCTCAGCTATAGTTTCGATGACATCTATGGCTTCTTCAATGGTCTTTTTCTTGTTTAGAGATCCCCCGGATGAGTGGTCTACTGCCTTCTTTGATTCATAAGAAAGACCATCAGAGAAAATGTGTAGTTGCACCCATTCATTGAACATGTCTGGTGGGAACCTTCTTGTTAAGTCCTTAAACCTCTCCCATGACTCATAGAGAGTTTCACCATCTTGTTGCCTGAAGGTTTGTACCTCAGCTCTCAACCTGTTGATTCTTTGATGAGGGTAGAATCACGCCAAGAATTTGTTCACCACATCTTCCCACGTTGTTAAACTCTCCTTTGGGAACGATTCCAGCCATTTAGATGCTTTATTCCTAAGTGAAAAGGGGAAAAAAAGCAGTCTATAGGTGTCAGGATGAACACCATTAGACTTCACAGTATCACATATCCTTAGGAAAGTGGTTAGATGTTGATTGGGGTCTTCTTGGGCGCTTCCTCTGAATGCACAGTTGTTCTGAATGAGGGTGATGAGCTGGGACTTTAGTTCAAAGTTATTGGCATGTATGGTTGGCATTTGAATGCTACTTCATGATGCCAAGGCATCTTAGGCTAGTTTCACTAGCATTTTTCTGTTAGTTTTAGTTGTTTTATGCATTTTCTTGAGCTTAAAGTAACCAAGAATGGTTAATTGAACAACAAAGCAATGAACCATCCAAAACATTATGATTTTGATGCAAATTCCATGAGTTTTTAGTGATATTACTTGAATGCTATGAATGGATGAATTCTCATGAAATTTTGCAAGACTTTGATGCAATTGTTTGGATGATTTCAGGGAAGAGAGGCTAGGCAAGGAAGCAACAAAATCAATAAAGGAAGCTTGAAATTTAAATGGGACGTTTAAGCTCCAGTTTAAGCCTAAACTGGAGCTTAAACGCCAAAATCATGAGAAGAGAAGAAATGCTGTAACTGGCGTTTAACCTCCAGTTTGACCTTAAACTGGAAGTTAAACGCCAGAATGAGAAAGGGCACTAAGAAGCATTCCACGTTTAACCTCCAGTTTGACCTCAAACTGGAGGTTAAACGCCAGAATGATGATTTGAACCAAGGGAGCATTCCACGTTTAACCTCCAGTTTAACCTCAAACTGGAGGTTAAACGTGTTATATGGAACAGCTTGACCATGCCTTCTTCAAACATAAATAACTTGAGCTACAAAACTCCAAATGAGGTGATTCAAAATGCATTGGAAAGAAGACATCTAGAGCTTTCCAAGCATATATGGCATGCATGGTGGATACTAAAAATTGAGGGAGAAAACAGCCCCGTAATGTGCATAGAAGAGCATAGTACCAACATGCAATCAGGCCAGCTGACCTCTTCACCTTCCATGGAGTATAACATGAGCTATAGAGATCCAATTGAGGTGCTTCCAGTTGCGTTAGAAAGCGGACATCCATAGCTTTCCAACGAAGTATAATAGTCTATATTTGGCATCAAATTGGCAAGGTTGACAAGAGAACAAAGTGACGACTCAAGAAAGGGGGGTGCAACGTTTGAGTGTAGTTTAATGGATCATTATCCTTTTTGGATCAATTATGTCACTCTACCCTTCAAGCAAGCAAGGCCCATCAACAACACCAAATCAAGCCCACAAGAAGCATTTCCACGTTTAACCTCCAGTTTAACCTTAAACTGGAGGTTAAACGCCAAAAGCAAGAGAGGCACCAGGAGCATTCCACGTTTAACCTCCAGTTTGACCTCAAACTGGAGGTTAAACGTGTTCGACCATTTCCTTCCTCCAGGGTGTTTTCTTCATTCCACGTTTAACCTCCAATTTGACCTCAAACTGGAGGTTAAACGTGTTCGATCCAAATTGCCTCCAGGGGTTGCTTTCTTTATTTCCAAGTTTAACCTCCAGTTTGACCTCAAACTGGAGGTTAAACGTGTTCGACTATGTACACTCCTGGGGTGCTTTCTTCCAATTCCACGTTTAAGTTTTAGTTTGACCTTAAACTGAAACTTAAACTTCAACTTAAACACCACCATTTGAAAAGGTTTCTGGGCCAAATATATTGAAGTTTAAGTTAGCAATTGAGCACAATTATTAACTTAAACGTATTATGGTGTGAAACCCAAGTGAATATCAAGGTTTATGGGATTGGGCCTGAAGAATTGATGAGTCTGGAACTTCAAATTGTTGAGTCTTGTGTCATTACTTGTTTATCACTAAGTTTGCTCAATGAATGTTACAGAATTGGATCACAGCCTCATCAGGATTATGGACCATAAGCCTAAAGCAAAAGGAAATCAAGGAAAGGCCTCAAAGCCCAAGAAACACAACAGAAGCTCAATTTAGAAAGTGTATAAATATGATAGAATTGAAGTTAGTTAGGATCTTTGGACCTTTTGACATTTTTTACACTAGAGAAACTTTGGATATTGTGTAATTGAATTCTGAGCTATGAAGCACTAAACCCCTTTCATTGGGTTAGGGAGCTCTATTGTAATTCAATGAATCAATAATAGTTTTATCTTCTTCTTCAATCTTTTCTCTTGAATTTTGTTAGAAAGCTTCTCGATCTAATTCCATTGGGTGATTGTCTTGGGAAAGAAATTACCCATAATTGGAATCCTTCGGAACCTTGGGAAAGGAATGATGGATTCATGCTAGAGAAGCTTTCTCACAGTGAATTGGATTGGGGTTTGGATGGATATTGTGACATGTAATCCTACCAAATTGTGGTCCATGAAGCTGTGTGGTATAATCAGTGATCGAGCATCATCTCTTCTTATGAACATTTAAACCAAGGGATTGGGAATTTGTTTGTTTTTAGAGAGAATTGGTGAGCCAAGGGATTGGGATCCAATCATAAAAGATTGCCAAGCAAAATTCAATGAATGCATTGGTTGAAGAAGAGATAAGAATGTTTTGATTCGGAGGTTTCAATATCTCCTGACCCCAATGAACTCCCCATCTCTGATCTACACCTTCTATTTACATTCTGCACTTTCAATTCATGCAATCACCCCAATTCCCTTTTAATTTCAGCAATTTAATTTCTCGCACTTTCATTCTTGCAATTTTAAGATTCAGTCATTTCAATTCCTTGCAATTTACATTTCCCGCCAATTTACTTTTTGCAATTCACAACCAATTCTTGATTCCGCTCAACTAATCAAACTTCTAATTCGAATTGCTCATTCAACCAATCCTTGTGGGATTCGACCTCACTCTATTGTGAGTTTTTACTTGACGATAACCGGTGCACTTGCCGGAAGGAATTTTGCCGATCTGTGTAATTTCCTAAAATCGTAGCATAACAAGTTTATGCAGCATCAAGTTTATGGCGCCGTTGCCGGGGATTGGTTTTCGATTGACAATTCTCAAATTGGAAGTTAACTAGATTGAGCATTTTCTTGTTTTGTTAATTTAATTCAAGTTACTTGTTGAAATTTTAATTTCTGCACTCTGTTACTTGTCTTTTCTTTCTTATGCCTTTCAATTCTAGCAACTAACTCACTGACCCACTAACTATTTGAATTAATTCCTCAACTGCTCTAACCATACTCTTCCATTAACCAAGAGTATTCCACCTGTTTGTTGCTTGTGGTGTGTTCTTGTATGACAGGTAGAAGAGGAGAGACATCAACTCCTCCATATACCGAACCAGAGAGGACCCTTCATAGACTTAGAAGGGAAGCAAGAGGGAAGAGAGTATTGAGAGAAGAAGAATCTGAAGGAGAATCTGAGGACAACTTTGAGGAAGCTCTAGATCTCAACATGGATAGAGAATTTCACAACCATGAGAGGGATGATGGAAACAATGCCATTCTTGGGAGGAGGGTTCTTGGTTCATACATAAACCCAACCTCTGGGAATTGTGGTAGCAGCATTCAGAAACCACCCATTCAGGCCAACAATTTTGAACTCAAACCACAGCTAATATCACTAGTGGAGAACCATTGTTCATTTAGTGGGAGTGCTAATGAAGATCCAAACCAACATCTCACCAAATTCCTGAGAATTTGCGACACTGTGAAGTCCAATGGAGTCCAGGACGATGCCTATAAACTGCTCTTGTTTCCATTTTCACTTAGGGACAAGGCAGCTAAGTGGCTGGAATCATTCCCAAGGGACAGCCTAACAACATGGGATGAGGTGGAGAGCAAGTTTCTGGCACGTTTCTATCCCCCACAAAAGGTCAATAGGCTTCGATCTGAGGTTCAAACTTTTAGACAACAAGATGGTGAGACGCTCTACGAGGCATGGGAGAGGTTCAAAGAATTGACAAGGAAATGTCCACCAAACATGTTCCCTGAATGGGTACAATTGCACATTTTCTATGATGGACTTTCTTATGAATCAAGGAAGGCTGTAGACCATTCATCAGGAGGTTCATTGAACAGGAAAAAGACTGTGGAAGAAGCAATTGAAGTGATTGAGACAGTGGCTGAGAATGAGTATTACTATGCTTCAGAGAGACACAACACTAAGGGAGTCATGGAGCTGAACCATGTTGATACAATTTTAGCCCAAAACAAGGTGTTTGCCAAGCAACTAGCAGAGCTCGCAAGGAAATTGGACTCAAAGCAAGTGGCTGCGATACACACACAAGATCAAGAGGAAGTAAGCATTGAAGGAGGTGATTGGGAAGAGGCCAACTATGTGGGAAACCAACAAAGGCAATCATATGATCCACATTCCAACACTTACAACTCAGGATGGAAAAACCACCCAAACTTTGGGTGGGGAAACCAGCAAACCCAACCACAAAACCACAAATCTTTCAACCACAACCAACATAACAATTCCACATACCAAAACTCCAACCAAAGATCATACCAAGCCACACAAAACACTTACTCCCAACCACCATATCATGGCCAAAATAATCAACCTGCCCAATCTAATCCGAACCAACAATTTCAAGATCAATTAAATAGGATAGAAGGAATGCTTACAACCATGGGTCAAGACATAATTGAATTGAAAGCCTTTAAGGAAGAAGTAACTTCCAACTTGCAAAACCAAGGAGCTGCCATCCAGAAGCTAGAACATCAAATTATGTATTTGTCCAAGCAAACCCCTGGGCCAAGCGTTTCTCATGCTGCCAAGGCTATTGCAAGGGAAGAATGTAAAGCCATAACCCTCAGAAGTGGAACAAAGCTAAAAGAGATCTCAAAAGAAACCACAGAGGATGAAGCAAAGGAAAATGTGAGAGACAAGGAACAGGGACGATCCTCTACACCTTCTGCAACAAGAGAAAAAGAAAAAGAGGTCCTGAAGCCTTATACACCCAAGGCACCATATCCTCAACGTTTGATGAAAAGAGAAAAGGACGGCCAATTCTCCAGATTCTTAGAGATTTTCAAGAAGCTTCAAATCAACATTCCTTTTGCTGAGGCAATAGAGCAAATGCCACTCTATGCAAAATTCTTGAAGGAATTAATGACCAAGAAGAGAAGCTGGAGGAATGAGGAAACTGTGTTGTTAACTGAAGAATGCAGTGCCATCATTCAACACAAATTGCCTCAGAAATTGAAAGATCCAGGCAGTTTCCAAATCCCTTGCATCATAGGAGAAGTCATGGTGGAGAAGGCCTTGTGTGACTTAGGGGCCAGTATCAATTTGATGTCTCTAACCATGATGAGAAGAATGAAGATTGAAGAAGCCAAACCAACAAGAATGGCCCTGCAATTGGCAGATCGAACTTTTAAATTCCCTCATGGAATAGTTGAGGATTTGTTGGTAAAAGTGGGAGATTTTATATTCCCTGCTGATTTTGTGGTGTTGGATATGGAGGAAGAAGCCAAAGCTTCAATCATTCTGGGAAGACCCTTCCTGGCTACTGCTGGAGCCATCATAGATGTCCAAAAGGGTGAACTCACTCTTAGACTACATGATGAGAAATTGGTGTTTAATGTATTCAAGGCAATGAGTTATCCATCAGAATCACTTCAGGAATGCATGAGGGTGGATGTAGTGGACATTGCAGTACAAGAAACCTTTAAGGAAACAATAAAGGAAGTGGCAGAGGAGGAGTTCACCAAGGATATGGAAGTTAGTGACATCAAGGCTGCTGAAACAACCATGCCAAGCATGCCAGAAGGAGTGAAAGAAGAGAAGGAAGCACCAAAACCTGAGCTCAAAGCATTACCCCCTAATCTCAAGTATGCATACTTGGATAGTGATGAGAGCCATCCTGTTATCATTAGCTCCGCACTTAGCCAAGAACAGGAAGAAGAATTGATCAAGGTGCTACAAACCCATCAAGATGCCATTGGATGGACCCTAGCTGATTTGAAGGGGATAAGTTCATCCATATGCATGCATAAAATCTTGTTAGAAGAAGATGCTAGACCCTCCATTCAAGCTCAGAGAAGATTGAATCCCGCCATGAAAGAAGTGGTACAAAAGGAGGTCATGAAGTTATGGCAGGCAGGGGTAATCTACCCTATTTCAGATAGCCCTTGGGTTAGTCCCATCCATGTAGTTCCCAAGAAAGGTGGCATAACTGTGGTGCCAAATGAGAGGAACGAACTCATACCCACAAGAACTGTTACTGGGTGAAGGATGTGCATAGACTACAGGAAGCTCAATGAAGCCACCAGAAAAGATCATTTCCCGCTTCCATTCATGGATCAGATGCTTGAAAGGCTTGCAGGACATGCTTACTATTGCTTCCTAGATGGATACTCAGGCTATAATCAGATAGTAGTTGATCCAAGAGATCAAGAGAAAACATCATTTGTTTGTCCATATGGAGTGTTTGCGTATAGACGCATGCCCTTTGGATTGTGCAATGCACCTGCAACTTTCCAAAGGTGCATGCTGTCCATCTTTTCGGACATGATCGAAAAGTTTATTGAAGTTTTCATGGATGATTTTTCTGTGTTTGGAAATTCTTTTCCTAGCTGCCTACACCACCTTGCCTTGGTGCTTAAGAGATGCCAAGAGACCAACCTAGTATTAAACTGGGAAAAGTGTCATTTCATGGTCACAGAAGGTATAGTCCTTGGCCACAAAGTCTCCAATAGAGGCATTGAGGTGGACAGAGCTAAGGTGGAACTCATTGAAAAACTACCTCCACCAAGTAATGTCAAGGCAGTTAGGAGTTTTTTGGGACACGCTGGCTTTTACAGAAGGTTTATTAGAGATTTTTCTAAAATAGCCAAACCTTTGAGTAACTTGCTTGTCTCTGATACACCCTTTGTATTTGATGAAAATTGCATGCTAGCCTATGAACTTTTAAAGCAAAAACTTTCCTCTGCACCTATCATTGCCCCACCTGATTGGAACTTACCTTTTGAACTGATGTGTGATGCATCAGACCTTGCTATTGGGGCAGTGTTAGGACAAAGGAAAGACAATTTGGTACATGTGATTTATTATGCCAGTAAGGTCTTGAATGATAACCAAAGGAATTACACAACCACTGAAAAAGAGCTCTTGGCAATAGTCTTTGCATTTGACAAATTTAGATCCTATCTCGTTAGATCTAAAGTCATTGTTTTCACTGATCATTCAGCTTTAAAATACTTACTTGCTAAACAAGAATCCAAACCAAGACTTATTAGATGGGTTCTTTTGTTACAGGAATTTGACATTGAAATCAAAGACAAGAAGGGTGTAGAGAACAAGGTGGCAGACCATTTATCAAGGATACCATGTGAAGAAGGAAGCACACAAAGCACACATATAAATGAGTGCTTTCCTGATGAACAACTCATGATAATTCACAAAGCACCTTGGTTTGCAGACATAGCAAACTTCAAAGCCACTGGGAGCTTGCCGTTGGAATTTAACAAGCATCAAAGGAAGAAATTGGTAAATGATGCCAAATACTTCATCTGGGACGAACCATACTTGTTCAAAAAATGTTCGGATGGCATACTCAGAAGGTGCATATCAGAGGAAGAAGGAAGGGAAGTCTTATGGGAATGCCATGGTTCCACTTATGGAGGACATTTTGCAGGAGAAAGAACAGCAGCTAAGGTGTTGTAGTGTGGATTTTATTGGCCCACTATCTTCAAAGATGCAAAGGAACTAGTGAAGCACTGCCATGAATGCCAGAAAGCAGGGAACCTACCAAGAAGAAATGAAATGCCACAACAATTCATTCTGGAACTTGAATTGTTTGATGTATGGGGGATAGATTTCATGGGACCTTTCCCCACCTCATACTCAAATAATTACATTCTTGTGGCAGTAGACTATGTCTCCAAGTGGGTTGAAGCAATAGCAACTCCAACCAATGATAATAAGGTAGTCATGAACTTCCTCAGAAAACACATTTTTTGCCGTTTTGGGGTTCCAAGAGCAATCATCAGTGATGGAGGAAGCCACTTCTGCAACAAACCATTAGAGGCATTGCTTCTAAAATATGGAGTCAAACACAAGGTAGCCACCCCATACCATCCACAGACAAGTGGTCAAGCCGAAATATCTAATAGGGAACTCAAAAAAATCATGGAAAAGACTGTGGGAACTTCAAGGAAGGACTGGTCGACTAAGCTAGATGATGCTCTTTGGGCATATAGGACAGCTTTAAAAACACCAATTGGAATGTCCCTGGTGGACGAAATTGTGATCAACAATATTGGCTCTTTGGCATGTACACAAAAACTATTGTGTCTCTTGTTCATTCAAAATCCTTATTATGGCACTGGTTGAATTCACAACTCCGTTCAACTAACCAGCAAGTGCACTGGGTCGTCCAAGTAATACCTTACGTGAGTAAGGGTCGATCCCACGGAGATTATTGGCTTGAAGCAATTAATGTTTATTTTATTAATCTTAGTCAGGATGCCAATAGGATTAAAAGTGAAATTACTAGATTTGATTATATAAGAATAAAAGAGAATAATAGCGTTACTTGTTATGCAGTAATGAGAAATATGTTGGAGTTTTGGAGATGCTTTGTCCTCTGAACTTCAACTCTTCCTTGAAATCCTTTTCCACACGCAAAACCCATTCTATGGAAGAAGCTCTATGTAGGGTGTCACCGTTGTCAATGGCTACTTCCCATCCTCTCAGTGAAAACGTTCCTATGCTCTGTCACAGCATGGCTAATCATCTGTCGGTTCTCAATCGGGTTGGAATAGAATCCATTGATTCTTTTGCGTTTGTCATCACGCCCAGCCTTCAGGAGTTTGAAGCTCGTCACAGTCATCCAATCCCAGAATCCTACTCGGAATACCACAGACAAGGTTTAGACTTTCCGGATTCTCATGAATGCCGCCATCAATCCAGCTTATACCACGAAGATTCTGATTAAGGAATCTAAGAGATACTCATTCAATCTGATGTAGAACGGAGGTGGTTGTCAGGCACACGTTCATGGTTTGGGGAAGGTGATGAGTGTCACGGATCATCACCTTCTCCATAATTAAGCGCGAATGAACATCTTAGATAAGAATAAGCGTGTTTGAATGGAAAACAAAGGAATTGTATTAAATCATCGGGACGCTGCAGAGCTCCTCACCCCCAACAATGGAGTTTAGAGACTCATGCCGTCACAAAGTATGCAATTCAGATCTAAAAATGTCATGAGGTACAAGAAATGTCTGTAAAAGTTGTTTAAATAGTAAACTAGTGGCCTAGGTTTACAGAAAATGAATAAGCTAAGATAACTGGTGCAGAAATCCACTTCTGGGGCCCACTTGGTGTGTGCTGGGGCTGAGACTAAAGCTTTCCACGTGTGAAGACCTTTCTTGGCGTCAAACTCCAGGTTTTGACGTGTTTTGGGCGTTCAACTCCGGATCATGACGTTTTTCTGGCGTTTAACTCCAGACAGCAGCATGTAATTGGCGTTTAACGCCAAGTTACGTCGTCTATTCTTGCGCAAAGTATGGACTATTATATATTGCTGGAAAGCCCTGGATGTGTACTTTCCAACGCCATTGAGAGCGCGCCAATTGGACTCCTGTAGCTCCAGAAAATCCATTTCGAGTGCAGGGAGGTCAGGATCCAACAGCATCAGCAGTCCTTTTTCAGCCTAAGTCAGATTTTTGCTCAACTCCCTCAATTTCAGTCAGAAAATACCTGAAATCACAGAAAAATACACACACTCATAGTAAAGTCCAGAAATATGATTTTTGCCTAAAAACTAATAATATTTAACTAAAAACTAACTAAAACATGCTAAAATCTACATGAAATTACCCCCAAAAAGCGTACAAAATATCCGCTCATCACAACACCAAACTTAAACTGTTGCTTGTCCTCAAGCAACTAGATGAATAAAATAGGTTCTAACAGAAATTAAGAAGTAATATATATTTTAGAGTTTTAAATGAAGCTCAGATTCTTATTAGATGAGCGGGGCTTGTAGCTTTTTGTCTTTGAACAGTTTTGGCATCTCCCTGTATCTTTAGAATTTCAGAATAATTGGCATCCTTAGGAACTCAGAATTCAGATATTATTATTGACTCTCCTAGTATAGTATGTTGATTCTTGAACACAGCTACTTATGAGTCTTGGCCGTGGCCCTAAGCACTTTGTCTTCCAGTATTACCACCGGATACATAAATGCCACAGACACATAACTGGGTGAACCTTTTTAGATTGTGACTCAGCTTTGCTAGAATCCCCAGTCAGTGGTGTCCAGAGCTTTTAAGCACACTCTTTTGCTTTGGATCACGACTTTAACCACTCAGTCTCAAGCTTTTCACTTGGACCTTCATGACACAAGCACATGGTTAGGGACAGCTTGATTTAGCCGCTTAGGCCTGGATTTTATTTCCTTGGGCCCTCCTATCCATAGATGCTCAAAGCCTTGGATCCTTTTTACTCTTGGCTAGTGCTCATGGCTTGTGAATATTGTGTTTTGTTTTTTTTTTTTTTTTTGACTGCTTTTTCTTGCTTCAAGAATCAATTTCATGATTTTTCAGATCATCAATAATATTTTTCGTGTTCCTCATCCTTTCAGGAGCCAATATTCATCAAATCCAAAGTACATATTATGCACTGTTCAAGCATTCATTCAGAGAACAAAAAGTATTGCCGCCACATATAATTAATTATAAATTTTATTATTAAGAACTCGAAAAATATAAATTACTTCTTTATTAAAATAAATCTACTACTTTATTCATGCCTGATGATGATGAGGAAAATAAATTACAGCTTAATTGAAAATAAAATCAAAATAGATAAACTAATTACTACTAAATATCTCCTAAGGTGAATTTCTAAAAAAAATGCTATCACTAAGTTAAAGCAGGAAAATTAAAGGGAAAGAAAATTGGAACTTAGCAACCTGTTGTTTTGAGGAGTAGGTGCTCCTTTAAAATATGTGGTGCTTTTTCATGGATTAAACTTTTGGCGCTTCAGCTCCCTTAAATCACATCCTTGCTCTTCCTGTTTTCTTAGGTGCCATGATCTTAATGAGTTTTAACTCAGTGATCATGGCAAATCACACCAAACTTAGAGGTTTGCTTGTCCTCAAGCAAAAGAAAGGAAAGGAGAGGAGTAGAAGGAAAGGCATTTTCATAAAAAGATAAGATGAGTTGAAAAAGATATGAGAAGAAATTAAAAATATTTGAAAAAGAATTGGATTGGAAAAAGATTTGTGTTTATAAATTAAGATACATTTGATATTTTTGAAAAAGGGATTTTAGAAATTAGGGTTCTTAGAAAACCAATTTGATTTTGAAGGATGATATTTTGAAACATGTTTATGCAAGAAATCATGAATTGAAACTTAAAAATTTAGAAAAATTGTAAAGAAAAACGAATTTTACCTCCTCCCCACCATCCTGGCGTTAAACGCCCAGAAGGTGCATCTTTCTGGCGTTTAACGCCCAGAAGATGCTCCTTTCTGGCGTTTAACGCCCAGATGGCTACCCTTACTGGCGTTAAACGCCCAGTGGGAGCTTCTTTTGGGCGTTTAACGCCCAAAGTATTTCTTACTGGCTTTTTCATGCCAGTGAGCTTCCAAATTTCCCTGTAACTCTGTGACTTCAACCAATTGCTATTTCACCTTTTGAAGATACTTGGACTCAAACCTGTAAAGAAATAATTAATTAATTAATACGAATAAAATTAAATTTTGTGATTGGCTGGGTTGCCTCCCAGCAAGCGCTTCTTTAATGTCATTTAGCTGGACTATTACTGAGTTTTAATCAAGTCTCAGTTTTGAGCATTCTTGCTCAAAATTGCCTTCAAGATAATGTTTGACTCTTTGTCCATTAACAATGAACTTTTTGTTAGAGTCATTATCCTGAAGCTCTATGTATCCATATGGTGATACGTTTGTAATGACATATGGACCTCTCCACCGGGATTTTAATTTTCCAGGGAATAATTTGAGCCTAGAATTAAATAGCAGAACTTTCTGCCCCGGCTCAAAGACTCTGGATGACAATTTCTTATCATGCCATCTTTTCGCTTTCTCTTTGTAAATCTTTGCATTTTCGAAAGCATTGAGTCTGAATTCCTCTAGCTCATTTAACTGGAGCAATCGTTTTTCTCCGGCTAACTTGGCATCAAGGTTTAGGAATCTGGTTGCCCAATAGGCCTTATGTTCCAGTTCCACTGGCAAGTGACATGCCTTTCCATACACAAGTTGGTATGGAGAGGTCCCTATAGGGGTCTTGAATGCTGTTCTGTATGCCCACAGAGCATCATCCAAGCTGCTTGCCCAATCCTTTCTACGGTTTATTACAGTCCGTTCCAGGATTCTTTTGAGTTCTCTATTTGAGACTTCAGCTTGCCCATTAGTTTGTGGATGATATGGAGTAGCCACCCTGTGGTTGACTCCATAACGTACCAGAGCAGCATAAAGCTATTTATTACAGAAATGAGTGCCCCCATCACTGATTAGCACTCTAGGGACACCAAATCTGCTGAAGATATGTTTCTGGAGGAATTTCAACACTGTTTTAGTGTCATTAGTGGGTGTTGCAATAGCCTCCACCCATTTGGATACATAATCCACTGCCACCAGAATATAAGTGTTTGAGTATGATGGTGGGAAAGGTCCCATGAAGTCAATGCCCCATACGTCAAACAACTCAATCTCCAAGATTCCTTGTTGAGGCATGGCATAACTGTGAGGTAGGTTGCCTAATCTTTGGCAACTGTCACAATTAAGCACAAATGCTCGGGAATCTTTATAGAGAGTGGGCCAGTAGAAGCCACTTTGGAGGACCCTTGTGGCTGTTCGCTCACTTCCAAAATGTCCTCCATACTGTGATCCATGGCAATGCCAAAGGATCTTCTGTGCTTCCTCTTTAGGCACACATCTACGGATTACTCCGTCTGCACATCTCTTGAAGAGATATGGTTCATCCCAAAGATAGTACTTTGCATCTGTGATTAATTTCTTTGATTGCACCCTACTGTACTCTTTGGGTATGAATCTCACTGCCTTGTAGTTTGCAATGTCTGCAAACCATGGCACTTCCTGGATGGCGAACAGTTGCTCATCCGAAAAGGTTTCAGAGATCTCAGTGAGAGGGAGGGACGCCCCTTCCACTGGTTCTATTCGGGACAGGTGATCTGCTACTTGATTTTCTGTCCCTTTTCTGTCTCTTATTTCTATATCAAACTCTTGCAGAAGCAACACCCATCTGATGAGTCTGGGTTTTGAATCCTGCTTCGTGAGTAGATATTTAAGAGCAGCATGATCAGTGTACACAATCACTTTTGATCCTACTAAATAGGATCTGAATTTATCAATGGCGTAAACCACTGCAAGTAGCTCTTTTTCTGTGGTTGTGTAATTCTTCTGTGCGTCATTTAAGACACGGCTGGCATAGTAAATGACGTGCAGAAGCTTGTCATGCCTTTGTCCCAACACTGCACCAATGGCATGGTCACTGGCATCACACATCAGTTCAAATGGTAATGTCCAGTCTGGTGCAGAGATGATTGGTGCTGAGACCAATTTAGCTTTCAGGGTCTCAAATGCCTGCAGACACTCTTTATCAAAGATAAATGGCGTGTCAGCAGCTAGCAGGTTGCTCAGAGGTTTGGCAATTTTTGAAAAGTCCTTTATAAACCTCCTATAGAATCCTGCATGCCCCAGAAAGCTTCTGATTGCCTTAACATTAGCAGGTGGTGGCAATTTTTCAATTACTTCTACCTTAGCTTGGTCCACCTCTATTCCCTTGTTCGAAATTTTGTGCCCAAGGACAATTCCTTCAGTCACCATAAAGTGACATTTTTCCCAGTTCAAAACCAGGTTAGTCTCTTGGCATCTTTTCAGAACAAGTGCTAAATGGTTAAGGCAGGAGCTGAATGAGTCTCCAAATACTGAAAAGTCATCCATGAAGACTTCCAGAAATTTTTCCACCATATCAGAGAAAATGGAGAGCATGCACCTCTGAAAGGTTGCAGGTGCATTGCACAGGCCAAATGGCATCCTTCTGTATGCAAATACTCCAGATGGGCATGTGAACGCCGTTTTCTCCTGATCCTGGGGATCTACTGCAATTTGATTATAACCTGAATATCCATCCAGGAAGCAGTAGTATTCATGACCTGCTAGTCTTTCTAGCATCTGGTCTATGAATGGTAAAGGAAAATGATCCTTTCTGGTGGCTGTATTGAGCCTTCTATAATCAATGCACATACGCCACCCTGTAACTGTTCTTGTAGGAACCAGTTCATTTTTTCATTATGAATCACTGTCATGCCACCTTTCTTAGGGACAACTTGGACAGGACTCACCCAGGGGCTGTCAGAAATAGGATAAATAATCCCAGCCTCTAGTAATTTAGTGACCTCCTTCTGCACCACTTCCTTCATGGCTGGATTCAGCCGCCTCTGTGGTTGGACCACAGGCTTGGCGTCACCTTCCAATAGGATCTTATGCATGCATCTGGCTGGGCTAATGCCCTTAAGATCACTGATGGACCACCCAAGAGCTGTCTTGTGTGTCCTTAGCACTTGAATTAGTGCTTCCTCTTCCTGTGGCTCTAAGATAGAGCTTATAATTACAGGAAAGGTATCACCTTCTCCCAGAAATGCATATTTCAGGGATGGTGGTAATGGTTTGAGTTCGGGTTTTGGAGGTTTCTCCTCTTCTTGAGGGATTTTCAGAGGTTCTATTATCTTCTCTGACTCCTCCAAATCAGGCTGAACATCTTTAAAGATGTCCTCTAGCTCTGATTCCAAACTCTCAGCCATATTGACCTCTCTTACCAGAGAGTCAATAATATCAACACTCATGCAGTCATTTGGGGTGTCTGGATGTTGCATTGCTTTGACAACATTCAACTTGAACTCCTCCTCATTGACTCTCAAGGTTACTTCCCCTTTTTGGACATCAATGAGGGTTCGGCCAGTTGCTAGGAAAGGTCTTCCTAGAATGAGAGTTGCACTCTTGTGCTCCTCCATTTCCAGCACCACAAAGTCAGTAGGAAAGGCAAATGGCCCAACCTTGACTATCATGTCTTCAATCACGCCTGATGGGTACTTAATGGAGCCATCAGCAAGTTGAAGACATATCCTGGTTGGTTTAATTTCTTCAGTTAAACCAAGCTTTCTGATAGTAGATGCAGGTATTAAGTTGATACTTGCCCCAAGATCACATAAAGCTTGCTTGGTACAATCACCCTCTAATGTGCATGGTATCATAAAGCTCCCAGGATCTTTAAGCTTCTCAGGTAAGCTTTTCAGAATGACTGCACTGCATTCTTCAGTGAGGTAGACTTTTTCAGTCTCCCTCCAATCCTTCTTATGACTTAAGATCTCTTTCATGAACTTAGCATAAGAGGGTATTTGCTCAAGTGCTTCTGCAAACGGAATCTTTATTTCAAGAGTCCTGAGATAGTCTGCAAAGCGGGCAAACTGCTTATCCTGTTCCGCTTGGCGGAGTTTTTGAGGATAAGGCATTTTGGCTTTGTATTCCTCAACCTTAGTTGCTACAGGTTTATTACCTACAGAAGTGGGTTGGGAAGCCTTTTTAGGAAGGTCAGCATTTGTATGTGACTGATTCCCCACTGGCATTTGAATGCCAGTGATGGGAGCTGGAGTGGCGTTAGGCGCTACCTCCTTGTTTGTCACTGGCGTTTGAACGCCAGAACCATGCTCCCTTTGGGCGTTCAACGCCGGATTCATGCTTGTTTCTGGCGTTGAACGCCAGGAATGAGCATGGTCTAGGCGTTCAGCGCCAGCTTTATTCCTCTCTGGGCTCTGATTGTCCTCAGAGGGATTTTGAATATCCTCTTGTTCATTTCTTGGTTTCCTGCTGCTTTGAAGTGAGGTATTTAATGTTTTCCCACTTCTTAATTGAACTGCTTGGCATTCTTCTGTTATTTGTTTTGACAGTTGCTTTTCTGTCTGCTTTAATTGTACTTCCATGTTCCTATTAGCCATTCTTGTTTCCTGTAATATTTTCTTGAATTCGGCTAGCTGCTGAGTTAGAAAATCTAATTGCTGATTGAATTCATTAGCCTGCTCCACTGGACTGAGTTCTGCAGTTACTGTTTTAGCTTCTTCTTTCATAGAGGATTCACTGCTTAGGTACAGATGCTGATTTCTGGCAACTGTATCAATAAGCTCTTGAGCTTCTGCAATTGTTTTTCTCATATGTATAGATCCACCAGCTGAGTGGTCTAGAGAAATCTGAGCTTTTTCTGTAAGCCCATAGTAAAAGATGTCTAATTGCACCCATTCTGAAAACATTTCAGAGGGACATTTTCTTAGCATCTCTCTGTATCTCTCCCATGCATCATAAAGGGATTCATTATCTCCTTGTTTGAAGCCTTGGATGCTTAGCCTTAGCTGTGTCATCCGTTTGGGAGGGAAATAGTGATTCAGGAATTTTTCTGACAGCTGTTGCCATGTTTTTATGCTGTTTTTAGGCTGGTTATTTAACCACCTCTTAGCTTGATCTTTTACAGCAAATGGAAACAGTAGTAATCTGTAGACATCCTGATCCACTTCCTTATCATGTACTGTATCAGCAATTTGCAGAAATTGTGCCAGAAACTCTGTAGGTTCTTCATGTGAAAGACCAGAATACTGGCAGTTTTGCTGCACCATGATAATGAGCTGAGGATTCAGCTCAAAGCTACTAACTCCAATGGAGGGTATACAGATACTACTCCCATATGAAGCAGTAGTGGGGTTAGCATATGACCCCAGAGTCCTCTTGGACTGTCCATTCATACTTACTTCCATAATGGAATACAAGTTGAGAATTTATATGTTGAGAGTTATTTATTTTATAGTAATGGAATAAATAAAAATGAAATAAATAAAAAGAAGTTAAAAATATTTTTTTTTCGAAAAAAATGAAATTAAAATCTAAAAATTTTAAAAAATTCGAAAAAGTAGTTGGAAAATATAAAATTTTTGAATTTTGAATTTTATGATGAAAGAGAAAAACACGCAAAAGACACAAGACTTAAAATTTTTAGATCTAATGCTCCTTATTTTCAAAAATTTTTGGAGGGAAAACACCAAGGAACACCAAACTTAAAAATTTTAAGATCAAAACACAATAAAAACTCAAGAACACTTTGAAGATTCACAAGAACACCAAGAACACAAGAAAGAACACCAAACTTAAAATTTTTAGAAAATCAAGACAAGTTTTTCGAAAATTAAAGAAAGATTAACAAGAAAACACCAAACTTAGAGTTTAGCACAAGATTAAATTAAGAAAAATTATTTTTGAAAAAGATTTTTAAAAGTACTGGTGCTCCCCTATCAAGAATATAAACCAATGCTTTAGCCAATTGGGAATAAATATGACACTTGGTGCAGATATGCCAATTGGTGCTTTAAAAGGAACACAAGTGAAACAAGAAAAGACACAAAGCAAGAAAAACTCAAGATCAAACAAGAAAAATAAGCAAGAACAACTTGAAGATTAATGAAGAACAAAGATCACAAGTCGAAAATTTTAAAGAAAAATATGAGATATGCAATTGATACCAAACTTAGAACAAGACACTAGAATTCACGAAAATTAGCAATTAATTAAAAGAAAAATAATAAATTTTGAAAAGAAATTTTTGAAAAGAAACTATCCTATCAATATTAATTTAATGACTCTATAAAAATAAAAATAAATTATTCCTAATCTAAGAAATAAAATAAGCCTTCAATTGTCCAAACTCAATAATCCCCGGCAACGGCGCCAAAAACTTGGTGGACGAAATTGTGATCAACAATATTGGCTCTTTGGCATGTACACAAAAACTATTGTGTCTCTTGTTCATTCAAAATCCTTATTATGGCACTGGTTGAATTCACAACTCCGTTCAACTAACCAGCAAGTGCACTGGGTCGTCCAAGTAATACCTTACGTGAGTAAGGGTCGATCCCACGGAGATTATTGGCTTGAAGCAATTAATGTTTATTTTATTAATCTTAGTCAGGATGCCAATAGAATTAAAAGTGAAATTACTAGATTTGATTATATAAGAATAAAAGAGAATAATAGCGTTACTTGTTATGCAGTAATGAGAAATATGTTGGAGTTTTGGAGATGCTTTGTCCTCTGAACTTCAACTCTTCCTTGAAATCCTTTTCCACACGCAAAACCCATTCTATGGAAGAAGCTCTATGTAGGGTGTCACCGTTGTCAATGGCTACTTCCCATCCTCTCAGTGAAAACGTTCCTATGCTCTGTCACAGCATGGCTAATCATCTGTCGGTTCTCAATCGGGTTGGAATAGAATCCATTGATTCTTTTGCGTTTGTCATCACGCCCAGCCTTCAGGAGTTTGAAGCTCGTCACAGTCATCCAATCCCAGAATCCTACTCGGAATACCACAGACAAGGTTTAGACTTTCCGGATTCTCATGAATGCCGCCATCAATCCAGCTTATACCACGAAGATTCTGATTAAGGAATCTAAGAGATACTCATTCAATCTGATGTAGAACGGAGGTGGTTGTCAGGCACACGTTCATGGTTTGGGGAAGGTGATGAGTGTCACGGATCATCACCTTCTCCATAATTAAGCGCGAATGAACATCTTAGATAAGAATAAGCGTGTTTGAATGGAAAACAAAGGAATTGTATTAAATCATCGGGACGCTGCAGAGCTCCTCACCCCCAACAATGGAGTTTAGAGACTCATGCCGTCACAAAGTATGCAATTCAGATCTAAAAATGTCATGAGGTACAAGAAATGTCTGTAAAAGTTGTTTAAATAGTAAACTAGTGGCCTAGGTTTACAGAAAATGAATAAGCTAAGATAACTGGTGCAGAAATCCACTTCTGGGGCCCACTTGGTGTGTGCTGGGGCTGAGACTAAAGCTTTCCACGTGTGAAGACCTTTCTTGGCGTCAAACTCCAGGTTTTGACGTGTTTTGGGCGTTCAACTCCGGATCATGACGTTTTTCTGGCGTTTAACTCCAGACAGCAGCATGTACTTGGCGTTTAACGCCAAGTTACGTCGTCTATTCTTGCGCAAAGTATGAACTATTATATATTGCTGGAAAGCCCTCGATGTCTACTTTCCAACGCCGTTGAGAGCGCGCCAATTGGACTCCTGTAGCTCCAGAAAATCCATTTCGAGTGCAGGGAGGTCAGGATCCAACAGCATCAGCAGTCCTTTTTCAGCCTAAGTCAGATTTTTGCTCAACTCCCTCAATTTCAGTCAGAAAATACCTGAAATCACAGAAAAATACACACACTCATAGTAAAGTCCAGAAATATGATTTTTGCCTAAAAACTAATAATATTTAACTAAAAACTAACTAAAACATGCTAAAATCTACATGAAATTACCCCCAAAAAGCGTACAAAATATCCGCTCATCAGTCCCCTTACCAATTAGTATATGGAAAAGCTTGCCATTTGCCACTGGAGTTGGAGCACAAGGCATTTTGGGCCTTGAAACTCTTGAACTTGGACGGCAAAGCTGCTGGAGAAAGAAGGATGTTGCAAATTCAAGAGTTGGAAGAATTCAGAGCTGAAGCTTATGAGAATGCCAAAATCTACAAAGAGAGAGCAAAGAAGAAGCATGACAGCAACATAGCCCCAAGGAAATTTGAAGAGGGACAAAAAGTATTGCTCTACAATTCTAGGCTGAAGCTATTTCCAGGGAAGCTAAAATCAAGGTGGTCTGGACCATTCCTTGTCACCAAGGTCTCCCAATATGGACAAGTAGAAATCATGGAAGAAAAGTCACAACGAACCTTCACTGTGAATGGTCAAAGACTCAAACATTACTTGGGAGATGTGGACGAGAAGGACAAGGTTAAATATCACCTCAACTGAGGGACAACCGTCAAGCTAGTGACGTTAAAGAAGCGCTTGTTGGGAGGCAACCCAACCTGAGGTAATAATCCTTTGCTGTTTCTTTTATTTGTTTCAATAAAAAGGTGAAGCAATTTCTGTGCATTGCAAGGAATTAAGTTTGGTGTTTCACACCAAACAATGAATTGTGGATCAATAATTCAAAGGGGAATGTGTGACTCTAAGTTTGGTGTTCCACCATATAGATTACTTGAACACAACAACCTTTGAATTATATGAAAGGAACGACCATTCTAAGCAATCACAAAAATGCTTAAAATCCTTAGCAGCAACTTCATTCCAAGAAGAATTCAAAGATTCAAAAAGCAGAGGAGTAAGTAGGAGACTAAGTTTGGTGTTCACACACCAACTTAAGACTCAGACACTTACCCATACATAGTCAAGCTAACCACTCAAGTGCTTGAGAAGCAAGCAACTTCATCACTCTTTGCAGGAAAGGAAACAAGGATTTTAGAAAGAGCATGAAGCAACAACTAGGAGAAGAAGGAGAAATAAATTGGTTTCCTGGCAACAAAGAGAAAACAAGAAATTTTACAAGGTGGTGTTGTTCCTTGATCATTCTTTAAAAGGCAAACAAAAGCATGCTTGTTCTGGTTTAAACTGTAATTGTTGAATTTTTCTGGAATGTGAAGTTTTTAGTATGTTTGTTTGTTTATTGCTTTGAATAAAGTAAATGCCTAGATGTTTGGATATAACTCACCTTCTTAAACAAATGCTTGCCATGCTTGTTCTGTTTCCAAAAATAAAAGAAAAAGTTTGAACAAAAGTAACTTGGCTCAATTAGTGACAAATCAAGTAGAATTAAGTGGTGGTATGCATGCTTGATTGTTTAGTTAGCTCACTGGAAATTGAGTGTAGAATTATCATTTTTTGTGAAGAAGTTGAATACTGTCTATGGATCTTGATGAATGAATGTCTTTGGCCATGACAAAGAAAGAAAAAGAAGAAGAAAGAGCCACTGAAAAGGGCAACCAAAAAGCAAAAGAATTAAGAAAATAAGCTAGGCACCAATGGTTTGAACTTCTGAGACATATGCCTGTGGTGTTTATGTACTAGGATCTGTTTGGATGAATAGGTTCTGTGGAGTGTTTCAACACTTGGTAACTTGGGTTAACTAACCCGGGATTATCGACCAAAAGTCCATTATCAAGAGCAACCTAGCTACAAAACATTTAGTTACACAAAGAGGTGCTGGGCACCAATGTCTCAAGAAGAAATGTGAACTAAAATGCCTGTAGTGGATATGTGTACTGCACTGATAAGAAAAAGAAAATGCCAAAGGCTTGTGCAACACATGACACTGAGCAAACAAGGAGCAAAAGAGCTCTAAGAAAAAGAAAAACAAAGAAAGAAAAAGTGCCAAAGACATGAGAATAACAAGAGGCCATAGCAGTGTTTGATGGATGCAATGAAAAAGTGATGATTCTACCTGATAAGAATGAAAAAGTGATGCTGCAACTTTCTGCATAAAACCCTTCTAATGAACTTCAAATGCTTGCTAATATAGCCAATGTAATTGCTTTTTGTTTCATACTTTCTTCTCAAGTAACTCAGGACTTGCTTAGGGACAAGCAAGTATTAAGTTTGGTGTTGTGATGCCAAGGCATCTTAGGCTAGTTTCACTAGCATTTTTCTGTTAGTTTTAGTTGTTTTATGCATTTTCTTGAGCTTAAAGTAACCAAGAATGGTTAATTGAACAACAAAGCAATGAACCATCCAAAACATTATGATTTTGATGCAAATTCCATGAGTTTTTAGTGATATTACTTGAATGCTATGAATGGATGAATTCTCATGAAATTTTGCAAGACTTTGATGCAATTGTTTGGATGATTTCAGGGAAGAGAGGCTAGGCAAGGAAGCAACAAAATCAATAAAGGAAGCTTGAAATTTAAATGGGACGTTTAAGCTCCAGTTTAAGCCTAAACTGGAGCTTAAACGCCAAAATCATGAGAAGAGAGGAAATGCTGTAACTGGCGTTTAACCTCCAGTTTGACCTTAAACTGGAAGTTAAACGCCAGAATGAGAAAGGGCACTAAGAAGCATTCCACGTTTAACCTCCAGTTTGACCTCAAACTGGAGGTTAAACGCCAGAATGATGATTTGAACCAAGGGAGCATTCCACGTTTAACCTCCAGTTTAACCTCAAACTGGAGGTTAAACGTGTTATATGGAACAGCTTGACCATGCCTTCTTCAAACATAAATAACTTGAGCTACAAAACTCCAAATGAGGTGATTCAAAATGCATTGGAAAGAAGACATCTAGAGCTTTCCAAGAATATATGGCATGCATAGTGGATGCTAAAAATTGAGGGAGAAAACAGCCCCGTAATGTGCATAGAAGAGCATAGTACCAACATGCAATCAGGCCAGCTGACCTCTTCACCTTCCATGGAGTATAACTTGAGCTATAGAGATCCAATTGAGGTGCTTCCAGTTGCGTTAGAAAGCTGACATCCATAGCTTTCCAACAAAGTATAATAGTCTATATTTGGCATCAAATTGGCAAGGTTGACAAGAGAACAAAGTGACGACTCAAGAAAGGGGGGTGCAACGTTTGAGTGTAGTTTAATGGATCATTATCCTTTTTGGATCAATTATGTCACTCTACCCTTCAAGCAAGCAAGGCCCATCAACAACACCAAATCAAGGCCACTAGAAGCATTTCCACGTTTAACCTCCAGTTTAACCTTAAACTGGAGGTTAAACGCCAGAAGCAAGAGAGGCACCAGGAGCATTCCACGTTTAACCTCCAGTTTGACCTCAAACTGGAGGTTAAACGTGTTCGACCATTTCCTTCCTCCAGGGTGTTTTCTTCATTCCACGTTTAACCTCCAGTTTGACCTCAAACTGGAGGTTAAACGTGTTCGATCCAAATTGCCTCCAGGGGTTGCTTTCTTCATTTCCAAGTTTAACCTCCAGTTTGACCTCAAACTGGAGGTTAAACGTGTTCGACTATGTACACTCCTGGGGTGCTTTCTTCCAATTCCACGTTTAAGTTTTAGTTTGACCTTAAACTGAAACTTAAACTTCAACTTAAACACCACCATTTGAAAAGGTTTCTGGGCCAAATATATTGAAGTTTAAGTTAGCAATTGAGCACAATTATTAACTTAAACGTATTATGGTGTGAAACCCAAGTGAATATCATGGTTTATGGGATTGGGCCTGAAGAATTGATGAGTCTGGAACTTCAAATTGTTGAGTCTTGTGTCATTACTTGTTTATCACTAAGTTTGCTCAATGAATGTTACAGAATTGGATCACAGCCTCATCAGGATTATGGACCATAAGCCTAAAGCAAAAGGAAATCAAGGAAAGGCCTCAAAGCCCAAGAAACACAACAGAAGCTCAATTTAGAAAGTGTATAAATAGGATAGAATTGAAGTTAGTTAGGATCTTTGGACCTTTTGACATTTTTTACACTAGAGAAACTTTGGATATTGTGTAATTGAATTCTGAGCTATGAAGCACTAAACCCCTTTCATTGGGTTAGGGAGCTCTATTGTAATTCAATGAATCAATAATAGTTTTATCTTCTTCTTCAATCTTTTCTCTTGAATTTTGTTAGAAAGCTTCTCGATCTAATTCCATTGGGTGATTGTCTTGGGAAAGAAATTACCCATAATTGGAATCCTTCGGAACCTTGGGAAAGGAATGATGGATTCATGCTAGAGAAGCTTTCTCACAGTGAATTGGATTGGGGTTTGGATGGATATTGTGACATGTAATCCTACCAAATTGTGGTCCAAGAAGCTGTGTGGTATAATCAGTGATCGAGCATCATCTCTTCTTATGAACATTTAAACCAAGGGATTGGGAATTTGTTTGTTTTTAGAGAGAATTGGTGAGCCAAGGGATTGGGATCCAATCATAAAAGATTGCCAAGCAAAATTCAATGAATGCATTGGTTGAAGAAGAGATAAGAATGTTTTGATTCGGAGGTTTCAATATCTCCTGACCCCAATGAACTCCCCATTTCTGATCTACACCTTCTATTTACATTCTGCACTTTCAATTCATGCAATCACCCCAATTCCCTTTTAATTTCAGCAATTTAATTTCTCGCACTTTCATTCTTGCAATTTTAAGATTCAGTCATTTCAATTCCTTGCAATTTACATTTCCCGCCAATTTACTTTTTGCAATTCACAACCAATTCTTGATTCCGCTCAACTAATCAAACTTCTAATTCGAATTGCTCATTCAACCAATCCTTGTGGGATTCGACCTCACTCTATTGTGAGTTTTTACTTGACGATAACCGGTGCACTTGCCGGAAGGAATTTTGCCGATCTGTGCAATTTCCTAAAATCGTTGTAGTATAGTGGTGACATAAACTTGATGTGCATAAACTTGATATGCTACGATTTAGGAAATTGCACGATCGGCAAAATTCCTTCCGGCAAGTGCACCGGTTATCGTCAAGTAAAAACTCACAATAGAGTGAGGTCGAATCCCACAAGGATTGGTTGAGTGAGCAATTCGGATTAGAAGTATGTTCTAGTTGAGCGGAATCAAGATTTAGATGAGAATTGCGGAATGTAAAATTGCTTGAATTAAAGAGCGAGAAGTTAAATTGCTGAAATTAAAAGGGATGGGGGTGATTGCATGAAATTAATTGCACAATGTAAAGAGAAAGTGGTAGATCAGAAATGGGGAGTTCATTGGGTGTTAGGAGATATTGAGATCTCCGAATCAAAACAACTTTTATCCCTTCCTCAACCAATGCATTCATTGAATTTTGCTTGGAAATCTTATATGATTGGATCCCAATCCCTTGGCTCACCAATTCTCTCTAAAAACAAACAAATTCTCAATCCCTTGGTTTAAATGTTCATAAGAAGAGATGATGCTCGATCACTGATTATACCACACAGTTTCATGAACCACAATTTGGTAGGATTACATGTCACAATATCCATCCAAACCCCAATCCAATTCACTGTGAGAAAGCTTCTCTAGCATGAATCCTCCATTCCTTTCCCAAGGTTCCGAAGGATTCCAATTATGGGTAGTTTCTTTCCCAAGACAACTACCCAATGGAATTAGATCGAGAAGCTTTCTAACAAAATTCAAGAGAAAAGATTGAAGAAGAAGATAAAACTATTATTGATTCATTGAATTACAATAGAGCTCCCTAACCCAATGAAAGGGGTTTAGTGTGTCATAGCTCAGAATTCAATTACAAAATATGAAAAGTGATTTCCAAAA
Organism: Arachis stenosperma; assembly: GCF_014773155.1. NCBI lineage: Eukaryota > Viridiplantae > Streptophyta > Magnoliopsida > Fabales > Fabaceae > Arachis > Arachis stenosperma. Next base: position 75,285,073 of record NC_080380.1, on the reverse strand, counting down.
CTCAAGGTAAAAGTCCCCCTCAGGGGCTGGATTCCCCTTTAATCCCCCCCTTTCAAATGCCGAAACTAAGGCCTTTAAATAGGCTCCCTAAATTACAAAATGAAAATGAAATTAAAAGCAAATTACAATCAAATGAAAATAAACTATTCTAGATGATTCTTGTGGCCTTGATTTGGTGTTGTTGATGGGCCTTGCTTGCTTGAAGGGTAGAGTGACATAATTTATCCAAAAAGGATAATGATCCATTAAACTACACTCAAACGTTGCACCCCCCTTTCTTGAGTCGTCACTTTGTTCTCTTGTCAACCTTGCCAATTTGATGCCAAATATATACTATTATACCTCGTTGGAAAGCTATGGATGTCAGCTTTCTAACACAACTGGAAGCACCTCAATTGGATCTCTATAGCTCAAGTTATACTCCATGGAAGGTGAAGAGGTCAGCTGGCCTGATTGCATGTTGGTATTATGCTCTTCTATGCACATTACGGGGCTGTTTTCTCCCTCAATTTTTAGTATCCACCATGCATGCCATATATGCTTGGAAAGCTCTAGATGTCTTCTTTCCAATGCATTTTGAATCACCTCATTTGGAGTTTTGTAGCTCAAGTTATTTATGTTTGAAGAAGGCATGGTCAAGCTGTTCCATATAACACGTTTAACCTCCAGTTTGAGGTCAAACTGGAGGTTAAACGTGGAAATGCTTCCTGGTGAGAAATTGTGTCGAACACGTTTAACCTCCAGTTTGAGGTCAAACTGGAGGTTAAACGTGGAAATGCTCCCTTGGTGCCATTCTCATTCTGGCGTTTAACCTTCAGTTTAAGGTCAAACTGGAGGTTAAACGCCAGTTTCCTCTTTTCTCAGCTTTCATGATTCTGGCGTTTAACCTTCAGTTTAACCTTAAACTGAAGGTTAAACGCCACTTTCAGCTTTGATGCCTTTCCTTTTTCTGGCGTTTAACTTCCAGTTTAAGGTTAAACTGGAGGTTAAACGCCAGTTACAGCATTATATGGCTTGGCACATGTGATCTTCAAGCTTCCTTTATTGATTTTGTTGCTTCTTTGCCTAGCCTCTTCTTCCTTGAAATCATCCAAACAAATGCATCAAGGTCTTGCAAAATTTCATGAGAATTCTTCCATTCATAGCATTCAAGGAATATAACTAAAAACTCATGGAATTTGCATCAAAATCTTCATGTTTGAATGATTTAAGATAAGCATGACTATTTGGCCCAAATGATTACTTAAGGCTCAAGAAAATGCATAAAACAACTAAAAATAAAAGAAAAAGGCTAGTGAAACTAGCCTAAGATGCCTTGGCATCACTTCAATAATTTTCTGGGTTTGGGTTGATGTAAGAGCCTAGAACTCTTCTCTCTTGCCCAGCATGATTCACTGGGCCTTCTCTGGTATGGTTGTGAGCTTCTTCTTCATGGTGGTTCTCCATATTCTCCTCCATGTCTGTTTCAAAATACTCCTCCTCTTCCTCAGCACCAACGACTCTCTTCTCTCTTGGAGGAATGTTCTAGTTGAGCTAAGCAAAAATTGAGTTGATAATTGCAGAAAATTAAATGGCAGGAAAGCAAATGACAGAAAATGTAAATGCTGGAAATAAATGGCGGAATGTAAATTGCAGAAAGTAAATTGCAAAATCTTAAATGGGGATTTGGGGAGACGAACATAAAAGTAAATGGCAGAAGGTAAAGAGAATGGTAAGATCAGAAATTGGGGATTCATGGGCTTAGGAGATGTTGCATTCTCCGGATCAAATTCATTCTCATCTCTTCCTCAATCAATACATTCATTGATCACCTTGGCAATCTTAAGTGATTGGATCCCAATTCCTTGGCAATTCAATCTCTCTAAGCTTCAACAATTGTCCAATTCCTTAATTTAATTGCTCATGGAAAGAGATAAAGTATGGTCACAGGGACGGATGTATAGGGGGGCAAGTAGAGGCCTGGGCCCCCCAGCTTTAAAAAAAAAAGGTAATAGAAAGCTTAACCCAACGTCCCAACCCAAATAAAACATAATAACTTTTAAAATGTTTCAAATCCCTAAAATTAATTTTGTATGTTCACGTTTCCTATTCTATTTCCTAATTCTCCTATGCTATTTCCTCGCAAGTCACGCCGCACTCACCAAATCACTATCTCAGTGCCACTGCCATTCGCCCATTCCCAAGGTAAGTATCTAGTGTATAGTGTTATTTTTATATTTCAATCATATATAATATATTCATATCAAACACAAGGTATTCATTTTAATTTTGAGATTTATTTTCTCTTTTTTTTTTATTTTTTAATGAAATCGAATAATTGATAGTAATTTAGTAAAAAAATTATTATTATTGATATTTAATTAATAAAAAATACTTAGATTTTGTTTATTTATGTAAGTATATAATTTTTTGAGTTTTTTTTTTTTTGGGTAAAAAAAAATTAGAACATTTTATGATGAAAAAGCAAGGTAAAATTGATGCAATTTTTAAGAGAAAAGCTACTGATAATGTTGGAGTTTAAACAAGTCAACCCTCAAATCTTATTTCACAAGAAGTTCAAGTAAGTGAGCTCTCTAATCTTACTCAAAATACACATCAACAAGAAACCAAAGTACCAAGATTAGAAAGAGATGTTGATATCTCTTTACTAGAAAGGGATCCAGGAAAGCGACGTCCAATTTGGCAGTATAATGTCAATGAACGTGATAAGATTCGTAGATCATACATAATAGCTGGGCCATAGCAACTGATGAGATGACTTTTGCGTGGTCTAGAAATTTGCGGATAAATCCTCGTTGCAAGTATAGTTTCTAAACCTTCAAAAGTCCTTTCATACAAACGTTTTGGGTGTCACAAGTAACAAACCCCTTTAAAAATTGTTAACCGAGTATTCAAACCTCGGGTCGTCTTCTCAAGGAACTGCAAAGAAGTATGTTCTTATTATTGGCTATAAAGGTTGTGAATTCGGGGTTTAGAAGGTGAGAAGCAAGTAATTTAAATGATGAGTGAATTAAATGGCAATTAAAAATAAATAATAACTGTAAAATAACTCTTGGCAAGATAAGGGAATTTAGAGGTCTAACTTAGTTATCTCTCTCAACTATAATAAAAGTTGAATCTAAACTCCACTTGGTCAACCTTTACCAGGGCAAAGGAAAGTCAAGGGACTGATTAAATTGACCTTTGAATCCTAATTATTTCCTAAGAAAAGGTTGGGATTATTTAGGTTCAGCTCAATTAGCAAGATAACGATTATTAATTACGTTAAGTTTAATAACTGTTGAGTTACTAAATTCTTAATCAGAACCAAAAGGGGAAAAAAGTAAAATTGCTGGAATAATAAAAATATCCTTAGATGGGAAACAATGGCAACTTAATTCAAAGAGAATAATTATAAACTGAAAATACCTCAATTATCATTAAATAAAAATGTCATCAACAGCCAATTGGGCAACATCAATCAAACATAATAAAGGCTTCAGAGTAATCAAAATATAAAAGAGAAATTAAATAGTAAAAAGGAATATTAAACCTGGGATCGAGAGTCACTCTAGAAAGCTAAGAGAAGTCCTAAATCCTAATTTCTAAAAACACTACCTAAATCCTAAGAGAGAGAGAGAGGAGAGAACCTCTCTCTCCAAAACTACATTTAAAACATGAAAAGTAAATTATGAGAGGCCTCTTTATGAATGGATGCATTCCCCCACTTTATAGCCTCTAATCTGTGTTCTCTGGGCCAAAAACTGGGTCAGAAACAGCCCAGAAATCACTTCCAGCGCTTTCTGGTCCGTACAAGTCGCGGAAAAGTGACGCGGCCGCGTAGTCCACGCGACCGCGCGGATTGGGTGTTGGCCAGGTCACGCGTCCGCGTGACCCACGCGTTCGCGTTGCCTGGCGTCGAGGCAACTATGGAATATTATATATCAAATTGAAGCCCCGGACGTTAGCTTTCCAACGCAACTGGAACCGTGTCGTTTGGACCTCTGTAGATAAAGTTATAGCCGTTTGAGTGCAAAGAGGTCAGGCTGGACAGCTTAGCAATTTCTCCAACCTCTTGTATTCCCTCCACTTTTGCATGCTTCCTTTCCATCCTCCAAGCCATTCTTGCCCTGTAATCTCTGAAATCACTTAACACACATATCAAGGCATTTAATGGTGATAAGAGAGGATTAATAATAAGCAAATATAAGTCCAAAGAAGCATGTTTTCAATCAAAGCACATAATCAGGAAGGAAATATAAAACCATGCAAATAGTATGAATAAGTGGGTAAAGAGTAGATAAAAACCACTCAATTGAGTACAAGATAAACCATAAAATAGTGGTTTATCAACCTCCCCACATTTAAACATTAGCATGTCCTCATGCTAAGCTCAAAAGAAGCTATAAAGATGAAGAGGAAAGGTGAAATGTTATGAAATGCAACCTATGTATATGAATGCAACTACATGCAAAATGTTTCTACCTACTTGGTTTAAAAGTAAATAAATTCTCCAAGAATAAATATAAACCAAATTCCACTAATTCAAATTACACAATAAAAGATAAGTAAACTTGTAAGAAGATAGCTCATGAAAGCAGGGAACATAGAATCAAGCATTGAACCCTCACAGAAAATGTATATGCACTTCTAATCTCTCAAGTGTCTAGGGTCAATCACTCTACTCTTCCCTAGTCATGCTTTCTAACACTTTGTTCTTCATCTAACCAATCAACAATATTTAATGCATCAATGCAACCATCATGAGGTCTTTTCAAGGTTGTAATGGGGCTAAGGTAAGGGTAAGGGTATATATATGGCTAAGTGTGCTTTATAAAGTGAATCCTTGATTAGTCTAAGATCTCACCTAGCATACATACACTCTATATAACTTTAAAATCATACCTAGCTTCCCACTTTTGTATTACATGCTCCTGTTTCACTTTTTATTTTTATCCCATGTGCATTGTTTTCATTGGGGAATTTCTTTTTGTATCCCCTTTTATTCAGATGCTGAAATTTTTTTTTTTTTTGATGCACATGGTAATTGAATCACTTTGATTTTCTTATGAGCATGCTTTCCAAATTTATTTTTATTTCTTTTTAATCTTCCTAACCCTTTGTTTCTATCACTCATGTTCCCACAAGGTTTCCCACATTTAACTCTATTCATGATTTTCTATCTTAAGCTAACCAAGGATTCAACTTGGGATTTTTATTTTGTTTTTCTGCTTAAGGCTAGTATTGTGGTTTATAGAACAAGAGGGGATTAAAAGCTCAAGGGGGCTAACAAGGGTGATGTAAAAGGTAGGCTAATTTTGGGATAAGTGAGCTAGAATTAACAATGGCCTCAATCATATGCAAGCATTTAAATACACTAAATATTGGATATATAGAATGAAACAAAGCTAAGATTGCAATCATAGAGAAGTAAACACACAAGAATAAAATGTTTATGGTTAAATAATGTAACCTTGTAAATAAGCTCAAATCTCATAGGTTGTGTGTTCTTTGGCTCAAAAACTATGTTCCAATTACAACTTCAAACAAATTTTTAATAAAAATTTTCAATTTAAATTAGTGAAATTTTTCAAAAATAGGGTCTTAAAAGAAATTTATTATTTTAACCAAGTAGTAGCTAAATGCATAAAATCAAACAAATATGTAATTAAACATGCAAATGCAATAATGAACAAACAAATAAAATAAAATATTGGTGTTGAGTCAAGAAGTAACTAACCCATGGAGATCGGTATCGACCTCCCCACACTTAAAGATTGCACCGTCCTCGGTGCATGCTGAGATGTGCAGGTGGACGGGTTGTTCCAACTGATGCCTTTCTTCAAGATTTTGCAGATGGACTTGTCTGTCTCCCCATGTAAACGTCTTTCGATTCCCTTTCGGGTGGCCATCCTGAAAGAAAAAGGGAAGAAAAAGTAACCCAGTAATAAAGATAGAAAATAAATGAAATATGGGTTGGGTAATGCCAAACGATAATGGTCTCACATACATGGAAGCTTCAACATGTACGTGAGAAAATAATAGAAGCCATGGCATGCCAGTGGTACAAAATTTGTAACATAGGGGAGGAGTGTGGGTAGTGGAAGTATCATAAAAGATTGGCATTGGCATACAATTAATATCATTCCACAGTGTAATACAAGTTACCAAAATAAATTAAAGAAAAAAAGCAACAGTTGAATAAGAAAATTTTTTAACACCAATGGAAAAATAAAAATGTGCACAAAATTAAAATGTAATGAATGAAATATGCAAATAAATAAAAATAAAATAAAAAGAAAAAGAAGAATGAGAAGGGAAAGAAGGGAAGAGGAAGTAAACAAGAAAGGAGAAGAAAAATTAGGATTTGGAGGAGAGAAAGATAAGATATGTGGCAATTTTAAGGTGAGCTGTGCGGCGAATGCGACGCGGCCGCGGAAGGCACGCGTTCGCGTGGGTGCGCATCAGGTAAGAGACGCGATCGCGTTAGTCACACGGTCGCTGACCCATGTTGCGCTGCTGGCGCGAGTGCAGCCTCGCGCCAGCACAACTCTCTGTTCAAATTAATTTATTTGGCAAAATTGGGGTGACGCGATCGCGTGGGGCACGCGAACGCGTGAGTGTGCTTCAGAAGATGGATGACGCAGCCGCGTGGGGCACGCGGTCGCGTGACAAGGATTGTGCCTCCAGCACCAATCCAGCACCACTCTCGCACAATATTTCATTGTGCACCCTTTTACGTCGAAAACCCAGGGCACGCAGCCGCGTGGGGCACGCGGTCGCGTGGGAGGCCATACTTCCCATTCGACGCGGACGCGTCAGTGACGCGGTCGCGTGGGTCAATATGTGCTATTAGCACGCCTCCAGCCACGCTCCAGCGTGACTCTCTGTTCACTTTTAATTTTCCTTTCTCTCCAAGCGACGCGGACGCGTCGCTGATGCAATCGCGTCGCGTAGCGATTTTTTTTTTTTTAAATGCATGAACAATGCAGAATGCAGTGATTAATATGAGTGCTATGCATGATTCCAGGTTTACTAATGTAAAATGAAAAGGAAATAAAAATAAAAACAAATAATGATGAAATAAACTGAAAAAGAAACGACCATACCATGGTGGGTTGTCTCCCACCTAGCACTTTTAGTTAGAGTCCTTAAGTTGGACATTGGAGGAGCTTCCGGTTAGGGTGGCTTATGTTTAAATTCGTCCAAAAATCTCCACTAGTGCTTGGAATGCCAATAGCCTCCGGGGTCCCAAACTAGGCATGTGAAGCTTCTGAACAGCTTCAAACAGATTTTTAGGTTCCCGGGGTGATAAATGTCAGAATAAACTCCAGGATTCCAAGCCTTGCTTTTAAATCCGCCTCCGTCTTGATCTACATGTCTCCATCCGGGCGGTTTAAAAAGTAGAATCTCACCGTGGTGACCAAACGTTCTCCGTGATCCATGCAATTGAGTATGATACCAATCCGTGTACTTCGAGGTGAAGCGTGGAACCTTATTGAACCTTGTGCACCAGCTCTGAGTACGAGCAATTTCCCTTTTACTCTTAAAGCCGCAGAGAGCTCTAAGCTGGCCATCTGTTTCAAGTAAACCATATTCAAGTGAATAAGTAAAATTGTAAGTTAAGGATTGTACCCACTTGAAGCTTGTATTAGGTGGTAGTGGCCTTGGGATAGGTGTTTCTGGTGGTTCTGTAAGTTTTACTCCCTTATGCTCTTCTGTGAATTCCTCCACATCCTTGCAAGAGTCCTCAATTGTATCTGTGTCTGAGTCAAATTCTTCTGTGTCTTCCTCATCACTCGAGTCATAGATTGGAGGTTGAGAGAAATCTACCTCTGCATCATTTTTGTATTCACTTGGGGAAGATTCTTCGATTTCAAGGAATTCACTTGCAGATGCAAGTTCATCACTGAGAGAATAGGACTCGTGATCATCATCATCAAGAAAAATTGCTTCTTGGATTACTCCGTCTGATTCTTCGTAAACGACTTGCCTTGGAGATTGTACGGTATCCTCCTTAGCTTCAACTGTGGCATCTTGGATGGAGTTTTCCTCAATTCTGGATTCCCAAGGAAGTTCAGCATCGCCTAGATCTTCAACCAACTCTTCTTCTTGAACAATGACAGCTTCTTCTAATTGTTCTAGTACAAATTCATTCTCTACCTTGTCCACTGGAGTCTCTAGTATTTCTTTCATGCTACGCTCTTCATCGGGTTGTCCACATGGAGCTGTGGTTGATCCTTGTATATTTGAGCGTTTAGTGGCCCATTGGATTAGTACGTGCCCCAGTTGTTGAATGGTTGTTTGAAATTTAGTTATTGTTTCTTTTAGACGATCCTCTGCTTCGCGGTTTGCTGGACTTAGACATGATACATAGGGAAGTAGTGATGACTGGGAACGATTGGATTGGTATTGGGGTAAGGAAGGATCATATGATGGCGAATGGTGAAGAGAAGCTTATGAGTGTGGTGGTTCGAGGTTATGTTGAAAGGACGGTTCGTATGCACGGGGTGGGGCTTGTTGGTAGTTACAAGGTTGTCCACCATGTCTTTCAGCTGGGTATGCGCGGTAGAATGGTCTTTGTCCATGATATCTCGGAGGGTGTTGCTGCCAAAAGGGTTGATTAGATCCTCTTGGTTCCATCCATCCTTGATTGATCTGACCTTGATGCACATTCCTGCTGTAACTTCTATTTCCTTTAACAATATTAGAACCAAACTCAAAGCGAGAGGGGTGAGAGTTCATAGTAGCAAATAAAGATAAAAAGGAAAAATGAAAATAAATAAATAAGCAAAAGAAAAATATTTACAATAACCAATAATAAGGCACACGTTAGCAGTTCCCCGGCAACGGCGCCATTTTGATGAGATGACTTTTGCGTGGTCTAGAAATTTGCGGATAAATCCTCGTTGCAAGTATAGTTTCTAAATCTTCAAAAGTCCTTTCATACAAACGTTTTGGGTGTCACAAGTAACAAACCCCTTTAAAAATTGTTAACCGAGTATTCAAACCTCAGGTCGTCTTCTCAAGGAACTGCAAAGAAATATGTTCTTATTATTGGCTATAAAGGTTGTGAATTCGGGATTTAGAAGGTGAGAAGCAAGTAATTTAAATGATGAGTGAATTAAATGGCAATTAAAAATAAATAATAACTGTAAAACAACTCTTGGCAAGATAAGGGAATTTAGAGGTCTAACTTAGTTATCTCTCTCAACTATAATAAAAGTTGAATCTAAACTCCACTTGGTCAACCTTTACCAGGGCAAAGGAAAGTCAAGGGACTAATTAAATTGACCTTTGAATCCTAATTATTTTCTAAGAAAAGGTTGGGATTATTTAGGTTCAGCTCAATTAGCAAGATAACGATTATTAATTACGTTGAGTTTAATAACTGTTGAGTTACTAAATTCTTAATCAGAACCAAAAGGGGAAAAAAGTAAAATTGCTGGAATAATAAAAATATCCTTAGATGGGAAGCAATGGCAACTTAATTAAAAGAGAATAATTATAAACTGAAAATACCTCAATTATCATTAAATAAAAATGTCATCAACAGCCAATTGGGCAACATCAATCAAACATAATAAAGGCTTCAGAGTAATCAAAATATAAAAGAGAAATTAAATAGTAAAAAGGAATATTAAACCTGGGATCGAGAGTCACTCTAAAAAGCTAAGAGAAGTCCTAAATCCTAATTTCTAAAAACACTACCTAAATCCTAAGAGAGAAAGAGAGGAGAGAACCTCTCTCTCCAAAACTACATTTAAAACATGAAAAGTAAATTATGAGAGGCCTCTTTATGAATGGATGCATTCCCCCACTTTATAGCCTCTAATCTGTGTTCTCTGGGCCGAAAAATGGGTCAGAAACAGCCCAGAAATCACTTCCAGCACTTTCTGGTCCGTATAGGTCGCGGAAAAGTGACGCGGCCGCGTCGTCCACGCGACCGCGCGGATTGGGTGTTGGCCAGGTCACGCGTCCGCGTGACCCACGCGTTCGCGTCGCCTGGCGTCGGGGCAACTATGGTAAATTATATATCAAATCTAAGCCCCGGATGTTAGCTTTCCAACGCAACTGAAACCGCATTGTTTGGACCTCTGTAGCTAAAGTTATAGCCGTTTGAGTGCGAAGAGGTCAGGCTGGACAGCTTAGCAATTTCTCCAACTTCTTGTATTCCCTCCACTTTTGCATGCTTCCTTTCCATCCTCCAAGCCATTCTTGCCCTGTAATCTCTGAAATCACTTAACACACATATCAAGGCATCTAATGGTGATAAGAGAGGATTAATAATAAGCAAATATAAGTCCAAAGAAGCATGTTTTCAATCAAAGCACATAATCAGGAAGGAAATATAAAACCATGCAAATAGTATGAATAAGTGGGTAAAGAGTAGATAAAAACCACTCAATTGAGCACAAGATAAACCATAAAATAGTGGTTTATCACCAACCAACAAATATTAGCTATCCAGCTTCTAGTAATAACAATCATCGTCGATATTTTCAATCTTCTTGGTTTAAGAAATTTCCAAGTTGGTTAGAATATTCACCAGAAAAAGATGCTGCTTATTGTTTGCCTTGCTACTTGTTTGGTAAACATTATGGTGCTCGCAATGATGGAAAAAATGCATTTTTAGAGTTAGGATTTAGTAATTGGAAGAAAGTAAACAGTGGGGTAAATTGTGCATTTGTATGTCACGAGGGTTCTATTCCTAATTCTCCCCATAATTTATGTGTGAAATCTTGTGATGATTTAATGGCTCAATCTAAGCATATAGACAAAGTTCTTGATAGGTATAGTGATGAAACTATTGCAAATAACCGTTTAAGGTTGAAGACATCTATTAATGCTATTCGATGGCTTGCATTTCAAGCATGTGCATTTAGAGGCGATGATGAAAGTCCTGGATCTTTGAATAGGGGAAATTTTATTGAGTTAATTAAGCTTTTAGCTTCCTGTAATCAGAATGTTAATAATGTTGTCCTTGAAAATGCTCCTGGGAATGCTCAATATATATCTCCCGGTGTTCAGAAAGATATATTGCATATCTTTGCTAGAAAAGTGCGTGCAACAATTCGAGAAGAAATTGGTGATTCTAAATTTTGTATAATTAATGATGAAGCAAGAGATGAGTCAAAGCGAGAACAAATGTCTGTGGTTTTGAGATTTGTAGACAAGCACGGTTGTGTTCAAGAAAGATTTTTTGATCTTATACATGTTTCTGATACATGTTCTTTGACATTGAAAACAGAAATTTCATCAGTTCTTTCTCGTCATAATCTTGATGTCCAAAATCTTAGGGGACAAGGGTACGATGGAGCTAGTAATATGCGTGGTGAATGGAATGGATTGCAAGCTCTATTTCTGAAAGATTGTCCTTTTGCTTATTACATTCATTGTCTTGCTCATCGATTACAATTAGCACTTGTTTCTGCAGCCAAAGAAGTTTGTTATGTTCATCAATTCTTTTCAAAACTTACTCTAATTATGAATGTTGTGACTGTTTCTCCTAAACGTCATGATCAGTTAAGGGTTGCTCAAGCAAATAATGTTGCAAACTTAATTGCTAATGATCAAATTGTGACAGGTAGTGGACTTAATCAAATTGGTACTTTGCAAAGAGCTGGAGATACTAGATGGGGGTCTCATTTGAATTCTGTACGTAGCTTGTTATGCATGTTTGATGCTACTTGTGAAGTTCTTGAAAAAAGCACCGAAGAAGGTAATTTCTCCACTCGTGGTGATGCTAGTGCTGCTTATGATGCTATCACATCCTTTGAATTTGTCTTTGTTTTGCATTTGATGAGAAATATTTTGGAAGTTAGTCATGATCTTTGTCAAGCTTTGCAACGAAAAAATCAAGACATATTGAATGCTTTAACTCTGGTTTCTACTACCAAGACTTTAATCCAAAGAATGAGAGAATCAAGTTGGGAGGCTTTCATAAAAGAAGTTATACTATTTTGTGAGTAACATGAAGTTGAAGTTCCTGATATGAATGCATTGCATATTCCTAGAAGAGGCCAAACTCGCAAAATTGTTGATCAAATTTCAGTGGAGCATCATTACCGTGTTAATTTATTTCTAGCTGTAATTGATACACAGTTGCAAGAGCTTAATGGAAGATTCAACGATAATATGGTGGAATTGCTTACTTTAAGTTCAACTTTAGATCCCAGAGATAATTATAAGTTCTTCAGTGTCAACAAAGTATGTGAATTAGTAGAACGGTTTTATCCAGGTGACTTCAGTGACCAAGAGAAATTTCACATTAGAATGCAAGCTCAACATTATGAACTTGATGTTCCTAATCATGCTGAATCAACTAACTTGTGCACAATTTCGGAGTTATGTCAAGGATTAACGAAGACAAAAAAGTCTTTAACATATCCTTTGATTGATCGTTTGATTCGCTTGGTATTAACTCTCCCTGTTTCAACTGCTACAACTGAGAGATCTTTTTCAGCTATGAATATTGTGAAGAATAGACTCAGAAACAAAATGGAAGATGAATTGCTTGCTAATTGTCTTTTGATTTACATTGAGAAGAAGATTGCTGAAAAATTTGACACAGATTCTATTATCGATGAATTTTATGATATGAAGAATCGACGTGTACCACTTTGTTAGTAAAAAGTACACATTTTTTTATACTTTAAATATATATTCTCTATCTGTATATTTTTATAATTCATCTTACATTATAATTTATTTGCATATATTTTTTATATTATATATATTATTGGCCCCCCCATAACAACATTTCTGGATCCGTCCCTGTATGGTTACTGATTATACCACATGTATTTCCAAATCAAAGTGTTGGTAGGATTATATGTCAATATATCCATCCAAACCCCAATTTGGTCCAACATGAGAAAGCAAATCTAGCATGATCTCTGATACGTAAAAATTTGATTTCACGTACAACCGGCAAGTATACCGGGTCGCATCAAGTAATAAGACTCACTAGGAGTGAGGTCGATCCCACGAGGATTGGAAGATTAAGCAACTTTAGTTAATGGTAAATTTAGTCAAGCAAACATAGTTTTGATTTCATGAGCATTTTGATTTTTGAACATAATTGCAAGAATGTAAATGACACAAAATGTAAAGAACTATAATAGAGAAATAAAATGAAAGTAAATGACGGAAACTTAAAGTGCAAGAAACTTAAATGACATCAAAGATAAATTGCAAGGAATTAAAGATTGCAGAAATTTAAAGAACATAAGAGTAAATGGCAAGAAATAAAGGAACAGAATGTAATAACAAGAATAGTAAATTGACAGAATGTAGAAGGGAGTTGGGCAATGGGTTTTCAAACACTAAGAACAAGAGAAATAAGAATTAATGATAGAGAGGATCATTAGGGATCAGAGATGCAAGTTTTTCATGAATTGATGTTAGTCAAATCCTTCTCAATCATGGGTATAGATCCATGGCAAATGGGTGATTGAATCCCAATCTCTTGGTGATTCAATCTCTCTCAACATAACCAATTGCCACTCTCGTGATCTAATTGTTCATGAGAAGAGATGAAACTCAAATCTAATCCAGCCACACAATTCCTATAATCTCAACCAAGGAGAGTTACATCTCACATACTAACCAAGGTATATTGATTAAAGAAATCATGAAAGGATGAACTCTAAACTGAATTATGTGGCTCATTCCTCAAATTCACCACATAATTCATGTAGATTAACCCCTCTCTCGATGGTGGTTGAATCTATGAAGAGCAAGAGTTCCCTCTTTAGATCAACCACTAGAATTGAGGAGGAGAAGATGGGTTCACCAATTCATTCCAACAAACAGAGCTCCTCCCCCTAATGAAAGTGGGGTTTAGTGAGTCATTGCTCCAATTTCAACAACAATTGCCATAAATCAAAATTAAACTAAATGTAAAGGAAGAAGAAGAAGAAGAATGAAGTGCTTAAAACTTGAAAATGAAGAAGAAGAATTCCAATAGAAAACCAAAGATGAGCTTTCCGGGAGAGTACCCGGAAGTTCTAACAAAAGCTAAGTAAAAGTGCTAAAAAGTATGAAAAAGTTCTAAGTGTTAAAAAGTGTAAAAGTCCTCTACAAGTACAAACTCAATCTCTATTTATACTAGTCCCAAAACTCTTTCAAAGATCTTGAATTGGGTTAGCAATATGGGCTTCCTCTTTGTTGAATTCTTGGCTCAATTGGAAGTGTTGCTAGACTTGGAAAGGAAGAGTTCATTCATCATGCTTCTGGCCCATTGGCTTGGCGTTATTGGCACTAACTCCAGGCCAAATGCACGTTGGCAACGTGCAAGATATTTTCCTGGAAGTGAAGTATGAGACTTGGGCGTTGCTAGTCCAAGTTGTTGCCAACAACTTGCTTTTCCTCTTCCTGGCTCTACTTTCATGCTAAATGTAGCCCAGAATTTGAGTGTCAACCTTCAGCCTCAATATGGACTATTATACATCATTGGAAAGCTCTTGATGTCTATTTTCTAATGCCACTGGAATCACCTCAATTGGACTTTCCTAGCTCAAGTTATGGTTCCTCAAAGAAGGTAAGGTCAAGCTGCCAAGTTGTTGCCAAAAACGCACCCTCATTCCCAAGTTGGCAACGTGCTCGTGCCTAGCCTCCCAAGGCAGGGGCTTGGGGCTGGCGTTGTTGCAAAACACGCCCCCTATCCAGCACGTTGGCAACGTGCTCGTGCCACACTCCAAGGCTAATCTCTAGCCTTCTTGAATTTCACTTCATGTTCTTGTTTTTAGGGCCTAAAGATGACTCTGGTTTGGCTTCAATTTTGTGCTCCACCATAGACTATTATATATGGTTGGAAAGCTCTGAATGTCAGCTTTCCAATGCAACTGGAAGCACTCAATTTGGATCTCTGTAGCTCAAGATATCTTCCATTGAAGAGGACATGGTCAGGCTGCCTTGTTGGAGTTGTTGTGGATAACGCCCATTCATTCCAAGTTAGCACCGTGCATCACAATTTCCTCACCATCCTGGCGTTATTGCCAAACACTCCTTCTCTTCAGCACGTTGGCAACGTGCTCGAGCCCTTCTCAAGGCTCCATGCTTGCTTCCTGGCGTTGGCAACGTGCATGGCAAGGCTTATGGGCGTTGGCAACGTGGTTGGTGCGGCATATGGGCGTTGGCAACGTGGCTGGTGCGGCACATGGGCGTTGGCAACTTGGCTGGCACCCAAGACTTGGTGCCTAGCCAAGCACCCATTTCTGGCGTTGCCAAGGATAACGCCAATGATAGTGGCGTTGGCAACGCCCTCGAGCTCCACTTCAAGGCTTCATTCTTGTGCTTGGCGTTGCCTTGAATAATGCCCATAGTTCTTGGCGTTGGCAACGCCCTCGAGCTCCTCTTCAAGGCTTCATTCTTGCTTGTGTGCGTTGCCAAGGAACACGCCTTCATAACTCGGAGTTGGCAACGTGCATCTCATTTTCCTGGGCCAAGTTTGCTTGTGTGTGGCGTTGGCAACGCCCTCCTCAAGTTAGCAACGTGCTTCACTTCATCCAGGGCCAAGCTTGCTTGTGTGGCGTTGCCTTCAACAACGCCCATAGTTCTTGGCGTTGGCAACGCCCTCGACACTCCTTCATGGCCCAAGCTTCTTGCTTGTGTGGGCGTTGCCTTCAACAACTCAGCCTATTCTTCAAGTTGGCAACGCCAACTTTGCTTCCAAGGCTGCCTGGCGTTGTCCTCAATAACGCCCTCTCTTCCCAAGTTGGCAACGCCAACTCTTCTTCTTGGTAGCC
Organism: Arachis stenosperma; assembly: GCF_014773155.1. Taxonomy (NCBI): domain Eukaryota; kingdom Viridiplantae; phylum Streptophyta; class Magnoliopsida; order Fabales; family Fabaceae; genus Arachis; species Arachis stenosperma. The sequence goes on along the minus strand of NC_080380.1, from coordinate 75,269,342 downwards.
TGGCGTTATCCTCAACAACGCCCTCTAATCCCAAGTTGGCAACGCCAACTCCCCTTCCTGGCGTTGGCAAGAACAACGCCCATTATATCCAAGTTGGCAACGCCAACTTCTTGCCCAGCTTGCATCATTCTTGCTTCCATGCTTCCTTGTTTCATCACCTATCATCAACAAGGGAAATAGCTTCAAAGTCTTACCAATTCATGCAATAAATTTCATGAGATTCATTCATACTCATTCATATGCATTCCTTAAATCATTTGCATGAATTTGGCTAGAATCAACATATTCCTTGGTATTCTCATGCATGGAAACAAAATTCATAAAAGGACTTGTTTATTTAGAGAAAATGAGTGAAATTAAGCTAAAACTAACTAAACTAACTAACTAATAAAGCAAATATGCATTTGCATCACAACACCAAACTTAAAGTATTGCTTGTCCTCAAGCAAAATATAAAGGACTTTGTCACAAGAATCTAAGATGTAAGACTTGAATGTTCTTCCAGAGAGTAATTTTTCATTGAGCATGTCATCCTCACTTGTGTGGTCATTAATTTATTGTAATTGAACACAACTATTCAACTTTTTCAATTAAAATGCTTGCTTCAATACTAAATTGATTAACTTCACTAGACTTCCTTTTATACCTTAGCACATGATCCTTGAACCAATTTTTTTTCTTGATGCTTCTCTTCCCTTTTTTTTTTATATTTCCCCCTTTTTTTTTCATTTTAAATGAGCTCGAAATCTTGTCTTAAGGCGGCTCTTTAGCATAAGCTTTCAATCAACAATCCCAAACCAGTTGGTTCAAGTTGTTAAGTGTTGAGACACTCTTAAAGATTTACTAACTCAAGCCTCTTTCCTTAACACATTCAGTCACAGGCATATAACATTGAAATTTTGTTTGGATAGTGGTGTCCAGCACCTCTTTGGGTTGCTAAATGTTCTGTTATAGAGCTACTCTTGATTGTGGGTTTTCAATCGATAATCCCGAGTTAGTTAACTCAAGTTACCGGGTGATGAAGCACCCCTCGGATTTACTAGCCCAAGTATGTCTCTTAACATCAATCACCACAGACACATATCCAAATTTTGTCATTGATGCCTAGCCTTTCATTCTTTGTATTCTATTTTCTTTATTGTCAAGGTTATTTGTGCTATTACTGATAAAGTCTTTGTGATCCTTAACCAAACTAGTCTTGTATAAGCAAGCATTCTTTTGAGTTCATTGAACCTTGATTCTTTCACAATAAATGCATGTGTGCTAGCACTTTTCTCATGGGACAGCATGCTTCTTTTTAAGCTAGAATTCTCTCTGTTCTTGCTCAAACTACATCTTTTATTCCAATGACAAGTAAAAGTATTAAAGACAAGCAACCATTCCAAATCTGTGAGTGGTGATGCATGGAATGGGCAACATAAAAGATAATGCTTCAAAAGGAAAAATGCATCCTAGAAGGTATACCATATTTCAGACATGCATCTTCTTTATTTAATAAAACATAAAGAAAAACATAGGAACTTCACCACCTTTAGTCTTCATGTCCCTTTTCCTTTGCTTGATTCTCCTTGCTTTCCTTTGCCTTTTGGATCTTCTTTCTTTTTCTTTCTCAGCTCTCCTTGTTGCTTTGTTGTTGCATCCCCCTCTTCTTGCCAAATTCCTGAGCTTATCATTGTCTCCTTTAGCCTCTGTTGATTAAATCTCACCCTTGCAAGTTCTTGCTCTTCAAATATTTTGCGAGCTTCATTAAAGGTTTTAATTTGTGGGTTGAGTAATGGGGGTGTGGAGCAGAGGTAACTGAGCTTTTCTTGGGTGCATATATCATAGTCAAGTCTGTCCTTATGCCTGGCTTCCCTGAACATTCTGCTTTCATTGAAGTCTTTGTGAAATGCATCATGTCTAGCATCCAACCTATGGAGAAGCTCCCTTTGCTGAGCTTGCTCTATCCTTAATTGAGCTTGTTCTTGTATTACTTTCTCCATGGCTCTTTCATGTTCCATAGTTGAATTGTTGATGGCTTCCTGCATCTTGGCATATTGTTCTTGTTGTAACTCCATCATGTGTGCTTGGTACTCATTTTGTTGGTTCATCCATTGAACTTGAACCCCTCTTTGTTGATCCATCAATTGCCAAAGGTCCCTTTGTTGTTGTGCTTGTTCCTCTTGGCTTCTTTGAATTTGTGAATATTGCCCAGAAATCCCTTCCAAGGCGGCTTGGAGTTGGTTCATGTTTAAAGTGTGGGGTTCTTCCATTTCTTGAGGCTCCTCCTCTTGTCTTACTTCTTTCCTTTTCTTCCTTCTTGCTAAAGGTTGCCTTTCCAATTGGGTTGTGGTGATGAACTCCAACCTTTCTTTGGTAAGAGGTTTCCCAACAGAGACCACATCAGTTTCTTCAAATTCTTCCAGAGGCACTCCAGCTTCTTCACATAGGCGCAGAATAGTACTAGGATATCCTAGCCAGCTGTCCTGTTTGACCTTTTGAGATATGTCAATGATGTTCTTGGCTATAATGTCTCCAACATTGATTTCCCCTCCTTTCATTATGCAATGGATCATTATTGCTCTATTCACTGTTACCTCAGAATTATTTGAAGTGGAGATCAATGACCTCCTCACTATGTCATGCCATCCTTTTGCTTGAGGTATGAGATCACCTCTCCGAAGTTTGAGTGGTTGTCCATGTGAATCCAACACCCAATCCGTGCCTATTCTGCATAAGTCACTCACCACATCCACATATCTTGGGTCATTTTCAACCCTTTCTTCATAGCTAGGTCGTTTGAACTGTTTTGCCTTGACTTTTAGCACCCTGTTGATGGTGTCCGGGCTAAAATCAACAGTCACACCTCTTACATAACTCATGTAAGGTTCTTCATCATCATATTCTCTTATCACATTAGTGTAGAACTCATGGATGAGAAGCATGCTCACTTCTTGAGGTTGGTCACAGAGAAGCTCCCATCCCCTTTTTCTGATTATTTTTTGTATTTCAGGGTATTCATCTTTTTTTAGCTTGAATGGTAGCTCTGGAACAACATCTTTGCTTGACATCCAACTAAAGATCCGCTCATTGTGTTTGGATTTGAATCTTCTTTCATCAAAGGTGTCTTGTCCTTCATCTCCTCTCCTATCCCTTGATGATGAGGCCATTGAAATTCACTTGCAAGGGTTGAATCTTCCCAACACCAAACTTAGATCAATGCTTGTCCTCAAGCATAAAGAAAATAGTTGTGAATGAGAGGGATATGAGATAAGCATGGTGACTTAGAGAAGATAGAAAATGATGGTGAAGGAGTGGTGGAGTGTTTCGGTTATTGTGAGGAGATGTGGTGCTTCATGAGTTTTGTTGGGTGAAGATGAGGTCTAAGGCAAGAATATGTGAAACATGGAATGGGTTGGAGGTTGAGTATGAGTTCGGGTAATGAAATGAGGTTATGGGGGTAGAAGAATGAATGATGAAGAATGAGGTTTGATGAATGTGGTTGAAGTATTTAAAGTGAACTTTGGTGAGGATGCATGGTTCTAGTGACATTTAAGGCTCGGTCATGGCATGGGGAGCATGCTTCCTTGTGCCCAATGCATGTTGAGTTGTTCTTCCCCATGCACAAAGTTCAAAACTCATGTGACTTCCCTTCCTTGTGTATCCGTGACCTCACTCACTAAGATTCCCCATCATTTCTTTCTTTCTTTCATTATATGCTTCCAAGATTCCCCATCACTTCTTTCTTTCTTTCCTGCAACAAAATTCCAAAAGTTTGAGATTCTTAAAGTGACATTAATAGCTAACAACTTATGATGATACTCCTATGCAACATTGACTAAACTAAAATTAAAATTTATGAATTGATTCCCTAATCTATTTTTTCTAGCATTATTAATGTAAGTAAAGACACCAAACTTAGTTTGTGACTAAGTGTTCTATGGAATTAATTCCAAAGATAGCCACATCAAACTTAGTATTTTACCTACATTATATGCTATTTCACGTTTTTTTTTTTTGAATAACTAAAATGATGACTATACTTTCATAGTCTAGCATTTTCGTGTATGTATGGACACCAAACTTAGTTTGTGGCTAAGTGTTGTAGAACACACTTTTGCCATTACTTCAAAATTGGCCACACCAAACTTAGTGCCTTGCATACACCATGTACTAGTTTACTTAATCATTATTGGTTACTAAAGAATGAAAATAAAAGACTCCCTGTGCATGGGTTGCCTCCCATGAAGCGCTTGTTTATTGTCCTTAGCTTGACAATGCAGCTTCTTTGCTCATATTAGGAGTTGCACACTCTCTTCCTTGCTCCAAGGGCCACCAAAATAGTGCTTCACCCTATGTCCATTAGCTGTGAAGGTTTGCTTTGAGGCTTCATCAAGTAATTCAACATAGCCATGAGGTGATACTTTGGTGATGGTGTATGGACCAGTCCATCTAGACCTCAGCTTCCCAGGGAAGAACTTCAATCTTGAATTGAATAACAACACCCTTTGGCCTGGTTCGAATGTTCTTTGAGAGATCCTCTTATCATGCCATCTCTTTGCTCTCTCTTTGTATATTTTGGCATTGTCATATGCCTCCAATCTGAACTCCTCAAGTTCATTGAGTTGTAACAACCTCTTCTCTCCTGCTGCTTGAGCATCTAAATTCAGAAGTTTGGTGGCCCAAAAGGCCTTATGTTCAAGCTCCACAGGGAGGTGGCATGCCTTTCCATACACCAACTGAAATGGAGATTTTCCTATGGGTGTCTTGAAGGCTGTTCTATATGCCCAAAGTGCATCATCCAGCTTCCTAACCCAATCCTTTCTTGTTGTTCCCACAGTTTTCTCCAAGATCCTTTTTAACTCTCTGTTGGCAAGTTCAGCTTGCCCATTGGTTTGTGGGTGGTATGGTGTAGCAACTTTGTGGGTAACACCATATTTGTGGAGTAGAGAGTTTAATTGCTTGTTGCAGAAGTGGCTTCCCCCATCACTTATGAGTCCTTTGGGCACTCCAAACCTAGTGAAGATGTTCTTCTTGAGGAATTGCAAGACCACGTTGGTATCACATGTGGTGGTGGCTATGGCTTCTACCCATTTGGAGACATACTCTACTGCTACCAAAATGTATTTGAATGTGTAAGATGGGGGAAAGGGTCCCATGAAATCTATTCCCCACAGATCAAAGAGTTCTACTTCCAAAATGAACTTTTGAGGCATCTCATTTTTCTTTGATAAACCCCCTGTTCTTTGACATTCATTGCATTGGCTCACAAACTCTCTAGCATCCTTGAAGATTGAAGGCCAATAGAAACCACTTTGAAGGACCTTTGCAGCCGTCCTTTCAGCCCCAAAATGACCACCATAATTAGAGTTGTGACAATGCCATAGTATGTTCTTCATCTCATCCTCTGACACACATCTTCTTATCATCCCATCTGGGCATCTTTTGAACAAGAATGGGTCATCCCAGAAGAAGAATTTAGCCTCATGTAGTAACTTCTTGACTTGTTGTTTTGTGTACTCTTGAGGGATGATTCTACCCGCCTTGTAGTTGGCCATATCTGCAAACCAAGGGACATGTTGAATGTGCAAGAGGTGTTCATCTGGAAATTCTTCATTTATTGATGGAAAGTTGTCTTGGCATGCATCTTGTGGTACCCTTGATAAGTGATCAGCAACTTGATTTTCATTGCCCTTTCTATCTTTGATCTCAATGTCAAACTCTTGTAGGAGTAGCACCCATCTGATTAGCCTTGGTTTGGCATCCTGTTTTGACATAAGATACTTAAGAGCAGCATGGTCAGTATACACTAAGACTTTAGATCCAATCAAATATTGTCTAAACTTATCAAAAGCATATACCACAGCTAGTAGCTCTTTCTCTGTTGTGGTGTAGTTCTTTTGAGCTTCATTCAATACCTTACTTGCATAGTAGATAACATGAAGCTTCTTTTCCTTCCTTTGCCCCAACACAGCACCAATTGCAAGGTTACTTGCATCACACATGAGTTCAAAAGGTAGTCCCCAACTTGGGGGTGTGATGATTGGTGCTGTGGTGAGCTTGGCCTTTAGAGTTTCAAAAGCATGCTTGCATTCATCATCAAAGATAAAAGGATTTTCTACCACCAGCAAATTGCTTAGTGGCTTTGCTATTTTGGAAAAATCTTTGATGAATCTCCTATAAAATCCAGCATGTCCTAAGAAACTTCTAACAGCTTTCACACTAGTTGGCAAAGGAAGTTTTTCTATAATTTCTACTTTTGCCTTGTCAACCTCTATACCCTTTCTTGAGATTTTGTGACCAAGAACAATGCCTTCGGGTACCATGAAATGGCATTTCTCCCAATTCAAAACTAAATTTGTTTCTTGGCACCTTTTCAAGACTAGGGTAAGATGGTGCAAGCAAGTATTGAAAGAATCACCAAAAACAGAAAAATCATCCATGAATACTTCAATAAATTTTTCTACCATGTCTGAGAAGATTGATAGCATGCATCTTTGAAAGGTAGCTGGAGCATTACATAGTCCAAATGGCATTCTCCGGTATGCAAAGACTCCAAAGGGACAAGTAAAGGAAGTCTTCTCTTGATCCATGGGGTCAACCACAATTTGGTTATACCCAGAGTATCCATCAAGAAAACAGTAATAGGCATGGCCAGCCAACCTCTCAAGCATCTGGTCAATGAAAGGTAGAGGAAAGTGATCTTTTCTTGTGGCATCATTCAACCTCCTATAGTCTATGCACATCCTCCACCCTGTCACTGTTCGTGTTGGGATAAGCTCATTCTTCTCATTAACAATGACAGTCATCCCCCCTTTCTTGGGTACTACTTGCACTGGACTGACCCATGGGCTGTCAGATATAGGGTAGATGATCCCAGCTTTACACAACTTCAGAACTTCCTTTTGAACAACCTCCTTCATTGTGGGATTCAATCTTCTTTGAGGTTGTACCACTGGTTTGGAATTCTCCTCTAGAAGTATCTTGTGCATGCATACAGCAGGGCTTATGCCTTTCAAGTCATCAATGGTCCATCCCAACGCCTCTTTGTGAGCTTTCAACACCATAAGGAGCTTTTCTTCTTCCTCTGCATTCAATGTGGAATTGATGATCACTGGGAAGCTATCCTTCTCACCAAGAAATGCATATTTAAGATGAGGGGGTAGTGGTTTCAACTCTTGTTGTGGTGCCTCTTCTTTGGTAGCTTCACTTGGTTCCTCTGATGCTTCCAATTTGTTCTCTTCTTGTCCCTTGATGTTATGGACTTCCTCTTGTTGCATTTGATGGTTTGTGTCAAGCACTTCTTCAACCAAAGAATCTAATACATCAATTCTCATGCAATTTTCTTTCTCAACAGGGTGTTGCATTGCTTTGAAGACATTTATGGTCATTTGCTCATCATGCACTCTGAAAATCATCTCCCCCTTTTCCACATCAATGATTGTTCTAGCTGTAGCCAAAAAGGGTCTGCCAAGAATGACTGAATTGTTTCCCTCTTCATCCATGTCTAGGACCACAAAATCAGCTGGGAATATGAAGTTTCCCACCTTCACCAAGAGGTTCTCAACTACTCCATTTGGTATTTTGATGGATCTGTCAGCAAGTTGGAGTGACATCCTTGTGGGTTTAAGCTCTTCAATCATCATTTTCTTCATCATGGTAAGGGGCATTAAGTTAATGCTTGCTCCCAGATCACAAAGTGACTTGTCAACAGCCATGCTCCCAATCGTGCAAGGTATGAGAAAGCTGCCAGGGTCTTTGAGTTTTGGAGGTAACCCTTTTTGAATGATGGCACTGCACTCTTGATTGAGAATCACCGTTTCTTTTTCTTGCCAACTTCTCTTCTTGGTGATCAATTCCTTAAGAAACTTTGCATATAATGGCATCTGTTCTAGAGCTTCTGCCAATGGGATGTTGATTTCAAGTTTCTTGAAGATCTCTAAGAACCTTGGGAATTGTTGGTCCTTTGCTCCTTTGTGTATCCTGGTTGGGTATGGAAGCTTGGGTACATAGGCTTTTACTCCTTCTTGTTGTGGATTCACACTCCCATTGCTATCACGGTTGCTTCTTTGTCCAGGTGGGTTGCTTTGTGGCTTGACAACTTCTTTGCCTTTGTTAGATGTTGAACCCTTTTCTTCATCTTTCCTTTCCACATGTACTTCCACTGTGTCTTGCTCTTTGGGTTTTATTGCTTCTTTATTTGAACTTTCACCAACTACCTTGCCACTCCTTAACTGCAAAGCCTTACATTCTTCTCTTGGGTTGGGTATTGTGTCACTTGGGAGAACATTGGTTGGTTTCTCGGCTTGTTTGGCTAATTGTCCCACTTGTCTCTCAATGTTCTTCATAGTGACCGCTTGTTCCTGTTGTCCCTTAGCTAAGGCTTGAGTGGTTTGAGCAAGTGCTTGCAAGGTTGCTTCCAGACTTGAGATTCTGGCCTCATGATGGTCAGTTGGAGGTATGATGGGGGTTGAATGTTGTTGGAAGTTGTTGGGTGGATTAGTGTGGTAATTTTGTGAGTTGGATGTTGGTGCAGAGAAGTTATTTTGGTGAGTTTGTGAGTTATGATGGGGGTGTTGATATGTGTTTTGTGTTTTTCTATATTGGTTAGTGTTGTTGGTATGGTGATTTTGGTTGTTTGTGTTACGGGTGTGATTGTGGTTGTTGTTCTTTTGCCAATGGTTTTCTCCCCACTTTAAATTGGGATGATTCTTCCAAGATGAGTTGTATGTATCACCATGGAATTCATCCTGAGAATTTGAGGTATTCTGCATGTAATGAACTTGTTCTTGTGGTTGTTCAACCGTGATCCCTTCACCTTGGCTCCATTCAAGTGATGGTTGATTTGTTGTGTTCACTGCTGCAAGTTGCAAACCATCCATTCTCTTTGTTATCATCTCCATTTGTTGTTGGATTTGTTGGTGCATTAACTTGTTTTGTGCCAAGATAGTGTCAACACCTTCAAGCTCCATTACGCCTTTCTTTGGGGCCGGATTATGTTGCCTCTCTGATGAGTAATAATACTGATTGTTTGCCACAATCTCAATGAGGTCTTGAGCCTCTTCGGCAGTTTTCATCATGTTGAGTGATCCTCCTGATGAGTAGTCTAGTCCCTTCCTTGCTTCTAAGTTTAAACCTTCATAGAAGTTTTGGAGCTTGACCCAGTCACTAAACATGTCAGGTGGACATCTTCTCATGAGTGCCTTATACCTTTCCCAGGCTTCATACAATGACTCCCCTTCCATTTGCCTGAAAGTTTGAACCTCTGTCTTCAACTTAATGATTCTTTGAGGTGGGTAGAACTTTGCTAGAAATCTGCCCATCAGGTCATTCCAATCATTGAGGCTTTCCTTGGGGAATGATTCTAGCCATTGAGTGGCTTTATCCCTCAAAGAGAATGGAAATAGTAACAACTTGTAGACATCTGGATGCACTCCATTTGTCTTCACTGTATTGCATATCCTCAGAAAAACAGATAGATGTTGATTTGGGTCTTCAAGAGGTCCCCCTCCATAAGAGCAGTTGTTCTGTACCAAAGTGATGAGCTGAGGTTTCAACTCAAAGTTATTGGCCTGAACTGGAGGAGTGGCAATACTACTCCCACAATATCTTGGATCAGGGATGGTGTAGGAAGATAGCACCCTTCTAGGTGGTCCATCATTGTTGTTGACCCCTCCAGGATTGTGCATCTCATCCTCCATGACTTGATCTTCTCCCTCTGATTCCTCTGACTCCTCTTCACCAACTATGAACTTTCCTCTTTCTGCTCTCCTTATCCTTCGGAGGGTTCTCTCGTCCTCAATATTACGTCTACTAGCTCCTGACATACACAAACAAAACCAAAATCACAAGTGAGACACTCTAGAACTAGAGTGAAATTGGGGTTAGTGAAACAAAATATCAAACAGTTAGTGGGCTTAACAAAAACACAAAAAAATTGCTTAATCTAAACCACCTTTCACTTAATCATTGTCAATCTTTCCAATCCCCGGCAACGGCGCCAAAAACTTGATACGTAAAAATTTGATTTCACGTACAACCGGCAAGTATACCGGGTCGCATCAAGTAATAAGACTCACTAGGAGTGAGGTCGATCCCACGAGGATTGGAAGATTAAGCAACTTTAGTTAATGGTAAATTTAGTCAAGCAAACATAGTTTTGATTTCATGAGCATTTTGATTTTTGAACATAATTGCAAGAATGTAAATGACACAAAATGTAAAGAACTATAATAGAGAAATAAAATGAAAGTAAATGACGGAAACTTAAAGTGCAAGAAACTTAAATGACATCAAAGATAAATTGCAAGGAATTAAAGATTGCAGAAATTTAAAGAACATAAGAGTAAATGGCAAGAAATAAAGGAACAGAATGTAATAACAAGAATAGTAAATTGACAGAATGTAGAAGGGAGTTGGGCAATGGGTTTTCAAACACTAAGAACAAGAGAAATAAGAATTAATGATAGAGAGGATCATTAGGGATCAGAGATGCAAGTTTTTCATGAATTGATGTTAGTCAAATCCTTCTCAATCATGGGTATAGATCCATGGCAAATGGGTGATTGAATCCCAATCTCTTGGTGATTCAATCTCTCTCAACATAACCAATTGCCACTCTCGTGATCTAATTGTTCATGAGAAGAGATGAAACTCAAATCTAATCCAGCCACACAATTCCTATAATCTCAACCAAGGAGAGTTACATCTCACATACTAACCAAGGTATATTGATTAAAGAAATCATGAAAGGATGAACTCTAAACTGAATTATGTGGCTCATTCCTCAAATTCACCACATAATTCATGTAGATTAACCCCTCTCTCGATGGTGGTTGAATCTATGAAGAGCAAGAGTTCCCTCTTTAGATCAACCACTAGAATTGAGGAGGAGAAGATGGGTTCACCAATTCATTCCAACAAACAGAGCTCCTCCCCCTAATGAAAGTGGGGTTTAGTGAGTCATTGCTCCAATTTCAACAACAATTGCCATAAATCAAAATTAAACTAAATGTAAAGGAAGAAGAAGAAGAAGAAGAATGAAGTGCTTAAAACTTGAAAATGAAGAAGAAGAATTCCAATAGAAAACCAAAGATGAGCTTTCCGGGAGAGTACCCGGAAGTTCTAACAAAAGCTAAGTAAAAGTGCTAAAAAGTATGAAAAAGTTCTAAGTGTTAAAAAGTGTAAAAGTCCTCTATAAGTACAAACTCAATCTCCATTTATACTAGTCCCAAAACTCTTTCAAAGATCTTGAATTGGGTTAGCAATATGGGCTTCCTCTTTGTTGAATTCTTGGCTCAATTGGAAGTGTTGCTAGACTTGGAAAGGAAGAGTTCATTCATCATGCTTCTGGCCCATTGGCTTGGCGTTATTGGCACTAACTCCAGGCCAAATGCACGTTGGCAACGTGCAAGATATTTTCCTGGAAGTGAAGTATGAGACTTGGGCGTTGCTAGCCCAAGTTGTTGCCAACAACTTGCTTTTCCTCTTCTTGGCTCTACTTTCATGCTAAATGTAGCCCAGAATTTGAGTGTCAACCTTCAGCCTCAATATAGACTATTATACATCATTGGAAAGCTCTTGATGTCTATTTTCTAATGCCACTGGAATCACCTCAATTGGACTTTCCTAGCTCAAGTTATGGTTCCTCAAAGAAGGTAAGGTCAAGCTGCCAAGTTGTTGCCAAAAACGCACCCTCATTCCCAAGTTGGCAACGTGCTCGTGCCTAGCCTCCCAAGGCAAGGGCTTGGGGCTGGCATTGTTGCAAAACACGCCCCCTATCCAGCACGTTGGCAACGTGCTCGTGCCACACTCCAAGGCTAATCTCTAGCCTTCTTGAATTTCACTTCATGTTCTTGTTTTTAGGGCCTAAAGATGACTCTGGTTTGGCTTCAATTTTGTGCTCCACCATAGACTATTATATATGGTTGGAAAGCTCTGAATGTCAGCTTTCCAATGCAACTGGAAGCACTCAATTTGGATCTCTGTAGCTCAAGATATCTTCCATTGAAGAGGACATGGTCAGGCTGCCTTGTTGGAGTTGTTGTGGATAACGCCCATTCATTCCAAGTTAGCAACGTGCATCACAATTTCCTCACCATCCTGGCGTTATTGCCAAACACTCCTTCTCTTCAGCACGTTGGCAACGTGCTCGAGCCCTTCTCAAGACTCCATGCTTGCTTCCTGGCGTTGGCAACGTGCATGGCAAGGCTTATGGGCGTTGGCAACGTGGTTGGTGCGGCATATGGGCGTTGGCAACGTGGCTGGTGCGGCACATGGGCGTTGGTAACTTGGCTGGCACCCAAGACTTGGTGCCTAGCCAAGCACCCATTTCTGGCGTTGCCAAGGATAACACCAATGATAGTGGCGTTGGCAACGCCCTCGAACTTGTTTCCTATGGTGCCAAAGTTGCTTGGCGTTGCCTTGAATAACGCCCATAGTTCTTGGCGTTGGCAACGCCCTCGAGCTCCACTTCAAGGCTTCATTCTTGTGCTTGGCGTTGCCTTGAATAACGCCCATAGTTCTTGGCGTTGGCAACGCCCTCGAGCTCCTCTTCAAGGCTTCATTCTTGCTTGTGTGCGTTGCCAAGGAACACGCCTTCATAACTCGGAGTTGGCAACGTGCATCTCATTTTCCTGGGCCAAGTTTGCTTGTGTGTGGCGTTGGCAACGCCCTCCTCAAGTTGGCAACGTGCTTCACTTCATCCAGGGCCAAGCTTGCTTGTGTGGCGTTGCCTTCAACAACGCCCATAGTTCTTGGCGTTGGCAACGCCCTCGACACTCCTTCATGGCCCAAGCTTCTTGCTTGTGTGGGCGTTGCCTTCAACAACTCAGCCTATTCTTCAAGTTGGCAACGCCAACTTTGCTTCCAAGGCTGCCTGGCGTTGTCCTCAACAACGCCCTCTCTTCCCAAGTTGGCAACGCCAACTCTTCTTCTTGGTAGCCTTGCGTTATCCTCAACAACGCCCTCTAATCCCAAGTTGGCAACGCCAACTCCCCTTCCTGGCGTTGGCAAGAACAACGCCCATTATATCCAAGTTGGCAACGCCAACTTCTTGCCCAGCTTGCATCATTCTTGCTTCCATGCTTCCTTGTTTCATCACCTATCATCAACAAGGGAAATAGCTTCAAAGTCTTACCAATTCATGCAATAAATTTCATGAGATTCATTCATACTCATTCATATATGCATTCCTTAAATCATTTGCATGAATTTGGCTAGAATCAACATATTCCTTGGTATTCTCATGCATGGAAACAAAATTCATAAAAGGACTTGTTTATTTAGAGAAAATGAGTGAAATTAAGCTAAAACTAACTAAACTAACTAACTAATAAAGCAAATATGCATTTGCATCAATCTCCTCATCCCTTTTCCAAGGCTCAGAGGAGATCCAATTATGTGTGGCCTTTTGGAACGTTAGTGGTGTTTACTTTTACCACTAACGTTGGAGCTTCCCTTTCCTTCCACGTTAATGTAACTAACGTGGCAACTAACGTGGGTTATGATGGCTTTCGAAGGTGTTATTGGTGATAACTTTTCCACTAACACTGCAAGCTTGCTCCCTTTCCACGTTAGTGGTCACGTTAGTGAGACTAATGTGGCGGCTAACGTGGCTCTTCTTTGCTTCCTTTGTCCTGAAATCAAACAAACAGGGTGCATCAAAGCTTTGTTCCAAGTCATGAGATCATTTATCCTCTATTTTGTCATTCAATTCAAGCATAATTCTCATGAAATCATGTAAAGTTCACAATGTTTGCTTGAATCAAGATGTAAGTGTATTTTTACCCAAAACTTGCTTATTTACTAAGAAAATGCATGAAACTACCCTAAAACAGTAAAGAAAAGGTCAGTAAAACTGGCCAAGATGCCCTGGCATTAGACACGTACGCGTCACTCGCGCGTACGCGTCCCTAACAGCATTCACAAATCGAACGCAGCGTTCATGGAACGAACGCTCCTTCCACACGTATGCGTCATTCACGCGTACGCGTGGATTGCAAAATGTCACATCCATGCTGCGCTCAATTCACGCATTCGCGTGCTTCATCCCAAATCCTCCATCGATGCGTGTGCGTCATGTACGCGTGTGCGATGGTACCAAATCTTCCATCCCAAATTTGTGCTTTGTCGTAGGCGTTCACTTAGGTAACATAGCGTTCTCTTACTGAATGAACTCTAATCCCCCACCCACGCGTTCGCGCCATGTATGTGTACGCGTCGATTGAAAAATTATCATCTGAGCGTGCGCGTCTTGTACGCGTGCCCGTCACTTGTGAACGTAGCGTTCTTGGCCTGAGAGTGCTTCTTCCTTGATTAATCATGGGCCATGCTTTTAAAAGCATGGCCTAAGGTTCCAAAGCGTTCTCAAATTCTAAAGTGTGTCTGAAGTTCTTCTTTTGAGCTTATTTTGTGCTTATTTTGCTTCTTTTTCCACTTATTTCCTACATCATTTATATAATCGAAAGATCAAAGAAATATACTATTTAAGAACAAAAACACTCAACAATTAAGCATTAATCATTAATTTCTTATGTGAAAAAGTATAGAAAAACATGACATGATGACATGTCATCACATGCAACAATTTGTTTCCAATTCTTCACTGGATACTTGCATCAGTTCCAATTGAAAGTGTCACACTAAGTTTGGTGTGCCACTCATTTTCTATGCAATGTATTATGCACACCCTCTTGTTTTTTGCAATCACAATGTCTCTATTTCATGACCCATCATAAACCCCATCACCACTATTTTATTTGTTTCTTGATGCAATCATTCTAAGTTGGTGTGGGAAGGAGAAGAATAGTAGAAAAAGGACAACAACAACAATGAAGATGAACTACAAGTGGTAAAGTTTCTTTTCCTCTTATTTGTTCTTTATACATTCAATTGCATTATTGTCTCTTATTCCTTTGTATACATGTGTGTTGTGAATAAGCATAGCTTGATTGTTGAATTGTAACATGTGCTATGACATTATGACTACTGATGAGCGGATAATTTGTACGCTTTTTGGCATTGTTTTTAGTATGTTTTTAGTATCTTTTAGTTAGTTTTTATTATATTTTTATTAGTTTTTAGTTAAAATTCACTTTTCTGGACTTTACTATGAGTTTGTGTGTTTTTCTGTGATTTCAGGTATTTTCTGGCTGAAATTGAGGGATCTGAGCAAAAATCTGATCCAGAGACTCAAAAGGACTGCAGATGCTGTTGGATTCTGACCTCCCTGCACTCGAAGTGGATTTTCTGGAGCTACAGATGCCCAATTGGCGCGCTCTCAACGGCGTTGGAAAGTAGACATCCTGGGCTTTCCAGAAATATATGATAGTCCATACTTTGCCCAAGATTTGATGGCCCAAACCGGCGTTCAAAGTCACCTACAGAAATTCCAGCGTTAAACGCCGGAACTGGCACCTAATTGGGAGTTAAACGCCCAAACTGGCACTAAAGCTGGCGTTTAACTCCAAGGAGAGTCTCTACACGAAAATGCTTCATTACTCAGCCCAAGCACACACCAAAGTGGGCCCGGAAGTGGATTTTTATGTCATTTACTCATCTCTGTACACCCTAGGCTACTAGTTATCTATAAGTAGGACCTTTTACTATTGTATTTACAGAGAGACTTTTGGTAGCTATCTTCGTTTTATGCTATCTTAGATCATTGGGAGGCTGGCCATTCGGCCATGCCTAGACCTTATGCTTATGTATTTTCAACGGTGGAGTTTCTACACACCATAGATTAAGGTGTGGAGCTCTGCTGTACCTCGAGTATTAATGCAATTACTATTGTTCTTCTATTCAATTCCGCTTGTTCTTTGTCCAAGATATCACTTGTTCTTCAACTTGATGAAGGTGATGATTGACGCCCATCACCATTCTCACCCATGAACAAAGTGACTGACAACCACTCTTGTTCTACACGCATCTGAGGCTTAGTGAATATCTCTTGGATTTCTGATTGCACGATGCATGGTTGATCGCCTGACAACCGAGTGCTCGCCTGACAAACGAGCCAGCCATTCCGTGAGATCAGAGTCTTCGTGGTATAGGCAAGAACTGATGGCGGCATTCAAGAGAATTCGGAAGGTCTAACCTTGTCTGTGGTATTCTGAGTAGGATTCAATGATTGAATGACTGTGACGTGCTTCAAACTCTAACCTGCTGGGCGTTAGTGACAGACGCAAAAGAGGGATTCTATTCCAGTAGGAGCGGGAACCGAACCGGTGATTGGCCGCACTGTGACAGAGTGCGTGAGCATTAGCTTTCACTGCGAGGATGGAGGTAGCCACTGACAACGGTGAAACCCTACACGAGCTTGCCATGGAAAGGAGTAAGAAGGATTGGATGAAGGCAGTAGGAAAGCAGAGAGACGGAAGGGAAGGCATCTTCATACGCTTGTCTGAAGCTCTTACACCAATGATATACATAAGTATCACTATCTTTATCTTTTATGTTATTTTCGTTCATCTTCATATACATTTGAGTTTGCCTGACTAAGATTTACAAGATGACCATAGCTTGCTTCAATGCTAACAATCTCCGTGGGATCGACCCTTACTCACATAAGGTATTACTTGGACGACCCAGTGCACTTGCTGGTTAGTTGTGCGAAGTTGTGTAATGCCATGGAATTGAACTACCAAGTTCTTGGAGTTCATGACCAGGGATTATGAGAGTTGTGAAAAAGTATTGTTCACAATTTCGCGCACCAACTACCATCTTGAGTTTTGTGAGTTCAAAGTAATTAAGCATCATGATCATAAACAAACAAGGTAATTAAAGAAGAAGTTAGTATGAGAATATAAGTATTGGGAAGTTAGCATGATTATTGTTGCTCAATTGCATTTGAATTTGTTTAATTGAAGTTTTCATCTAGGACATTTTATGAAATTTTTTGAAATCTTGAAAACCTTGAAGAAGCAAATGCAATTAAGGCAAGAAAAGAAAAGGGAAAGAATGAGAAAGTTAAAGGCTCTAAGTACCAATGACAATTCATTTGTCAAGTATTTGTGGTGTTTATATATCAAGCAAAAAGTTTGAAAACAAAACATCTAGAGTCAAGGCTAAGCTTAAGTGCAAAGCACTCCCTCAAAGCTTAAGACTCTGAGCATCAATGATTAGAGAGTAACGAAAAAAAACAAATGAGTTTAAAGGGTCCTCTAATTAAATGCTTGTGGTGCTTATGTATTAAGTGGTAATACTTGAAAATAAAGCATTTAGAGTCAAAGCTTTCAACAAATAGTGCAAAGCACCCAAGAAGCTAAGCTAAGAATAAAATGAAAAGCCTGTTTCAAGGAAGGAACATAAAGAAAAAGATTTCATAAAATGAGCTAGACAGAAGCGCCAATCATTTGAATCTCTTTTGTAATTGTAGCATGCATAAGAAACTAGCCAACCATGAACATAAAAATTGCTACTCTTCTCACCTTGGTTTGTCAAAATTTATTGTATGATTCTTTATTTGCTTGAGGACAAGCAAAGTTTAAGTTTGGTATTGTGATGACTCATGTGATGTTTCTCTATACATTTTCATATCAAATATTAGTTTATAATGGTCAATTATTGACTATTTGTTGTGATTAAGTTGTATATTACTTTGATCTTTTGATTTGATGAATTTTGTAGAAAATGATGGAAAAAAAAAAGTAAAAAGGCACAAAACAAGCTAAAAAGAAGAAAAGAGGAAGTTTTGGACATGCCAATGGGCGTGCCTAGGTGTGGCACAACAAAACAACTACAACTGAGGCATGGCACGCCGAACCAGGGCTCAATACAACACTATGGGTGTGGCATGCCAACCCAAGGCGTGGTACACCAGTTATAGTTTTCAGAGAAAGGGTACCCAAGTGCTACAATGGGCGTGGCACGCCAAATTCTGGGTGTGGCACGCCAGTTCTACCTACTAGAGAGGTTGTTCGCCATCACATAAGGGGTGTGGTACGCCAGGCCACATGCCAGCGTGACCTCTTCTCTTTCAAAGGACCTTAACTTAAGCTACAAAACTCCAAATGAAGTAATTTTAGTGTCATTAAAAAGTAGATATCCTGAGCTTTCCAACCATATATAACACTTTATAGTGGACACTAGATTTGAGGATGATATTCACCAAGAAAATACAGAAGAGCACAACACGTCCCTGCAGAGATACCAGCCTGACCTCTTTATCTTCAAAGGAACATAACTTGAGTTGTAGAAGATCGAATGATGTGATTTTAGTGGCGTTGGAATCCTGACATCTCAAGCTTTCCAACGATATATAATATATTATAGTAGACAATAAATCTGGAAGTAAAAAAGATCATTCTTTCAGCGTCACAAGCTGGGCATAGCACGCCAAACCTGGGCGTGCCATGCCAGCTTGAGGGCGTGGTACGCTAATTCCTTTACTTAGAAGGGTGTGACATGCCAGACCTTAGGCATGGCACGCCAGTTTTAATGGCCAGAGAGGAAGATTTAGTGCATCATTGAAGGCATGGCATGCCAGGCTTGGGCGTGGCACGCCGGGCTATTTAACAGATTAACCTCTTCACCTTCAACTGGGCAGAACTTGAGCTACAACGCTACGAATGAGTTGGTTCTAGTGGCGTTAGAAATATGATATTCAGATCTTTCCAATAATGTATAATAATTTATAGTGGACATAAAATTGGAGTATACACATTAAGCATCTTTGAGCCCCAAAAACACTAAGTGGGTGCTGGAAGTGGCGCTGCCCAATTGAGCGCCCAAACTAAATGAACGAGCGCCCAAACCCAAGTGAGCGCCCAAACATGCAAAGAACCCCTGGAGCATCATTTTGGTTCACTTTGAGTTTCTCAAAGCAAACATAAACTTCAAGCAAGAAAGCCTACAATTGTCAACCAATCAAGGCCACAAGAAGCATCTAGAATAGTTCAATTTTCATTTCATTGTAATTTGCTTTCAATTTCATTTAAGTTTTTAATTTAGGAGGGCCAATATAAAGGCCTTAGTCTCATGGGATCAAGGAGGAGCTATCATCTATCATTCAAGGGGATACACACTCCACTGGGAGTGGGTCTTCCGACCCCTCCCTTTCCACTCCTCTCTTCTCCTCCATTTTCTTTCTTACTTTGTAAATATTTTATGTTATGAATTACTAACTCTTCCCATTGGGAAAGAGGGCTCTATTTCTATTTGATGGATTGTTTGTTTTTATTCTTCTTCTTCTATTCATCTCTTTTTGATTTACTAGAAAAATTTTCATTCTTTATTTCAACATTCAAGTATCTTGGGAAAGAGATTGAATGTAATTGTGTTTTATGTGAACCTTGGAAGAGGAATCATAAAATCATGCTTGAAATCATTTCTCACATTGAGTAAAGCTGGGTTTTTGATGCACGGAAACTTGTCTCTCAACAAATTTCCCTTCGGCAAGTATACCAAATTGTCGTCAAGTAAAAACTCACAATAGAGTGAGGTCGAATCCCACAGGGATTGATTGGTCAAGCAACTTCAGTTGGAAAAATGTGCTAGTTGAGTTAAACGGAAATTGAGTTGAGAATTACAGAAAAATAAATTACGGGAAAGTAAATTGCAGAAAGTAAATTTCATAATCTTAAATGGGGATTTTTGGAAATGAGCATAAAGATAAATGGCAGAAAGTAAAGAGAATGGGTAAGATCAGAAATGGGGGGTTCATTGGGCTTAGGAGATGTTGCATTCTCCGGATCAAGTTCATTCTCATCTCTTCCTCAATCAATGCATTCATTGATCTTCTTGGCAATCTTAGGTGATTGGATCCCAATTCCTTGGCAACCCAATCTCTTTAAGCGTGAATAATGTCCAATTCCTTGATTTAATTGCTCATGGGAAGAGATGAAGTATGGTAACTGATTATACCACATGTATTTCCAAATCAAAGTGTTAGGAGGATTACATGTCACTATATCCGTCCAAACCCCAATTTGGTCCAACATGAGAAAGCATTTCTAGCATGATATCCTCATCCCTTTTCTAAGGGTCAGAGGAGATCCAATTATGGAGAGTTTCTTTTCCAAGATAACTAACCAATTGAATTAAGATCGAAAGCTTTCTAGTAAATCAAGAGAACAGAAAGAGGAAGAAGAATGAAAACTATAATTGATCCATCAAATTACAACAGAGCTCCCTAACCCAATGAAAGGGGGTTTAGTTGTTCATAGCTCTGGAAATGGAAGATGATAGAGAAGAATACATTCTAAAGTAACTAGAAAGTGCAGAAAAGTAAATATACAAGGTGTAGTTCTCCAAATTGCAAAAGCTCCTCTCTAGTTCAAAACTACTCCTATATATACTACTCTCTTGATCTTCTAGTCAGTTCTTCAAGTCTTGGATATGGGCCTTTGATCTTGAGTTGAAGCAGTTACAATCTTCAGTGGGCTCAGCTTTGTTTGCAGAAAAAGTGTGAGTTAGGCATGGGTGGACATTAGTTAGGACGTTAACGTTAAGTGAAAATGTGGGTTCGAGAACGTTAGTGATGATCACCTTTTTCACAAACGTTCCAAACCAAAAAATGATCCACGTTAACTTCAACATTAGTGGTACTAACGTGACCACTAACGTTGCCTCTTGGTCTTTCGCAAACGTTATTGGCATTCACCTTTTCCAATAACGTTGCT